>NC_050463.1:21987114-22179614 GCF_903995425.1 Onychomys torridus
GAGTTTAAGAGCCAGAGGCAGTAGATAAGCAAAAGGGATCAATGTATTCAGACACAATAAGGCAGTAGCGAAGTCATAGTGGTTGTGATAACATGCAGAAAAGTTGCATAAGCTCATTAGACAAGATCCTAGCATGAGGAGGGGACATGGGCATAAAGTTTCACCTATAGCTGAATAGCTATTAGTAATTGATAGCTGTCAGTAGAGGGGGAGTTTGTGTTCTTCAAGGGTGTGCCACTGGTAGGTCTAACACATTCCAGTGGATGCTCACACACCTAAGATTATGTAGGCAGCATGGGATTTGTTGGGTTAAAAACAATGGCACATACAACTGGATGGGTATGAAATGAATCTCAGAAGTTATAAGGTAGAGGGATCAAAATAGTCAAAGCATAAAATGTGAAACTTTCAAGAATTAGTAACATTTTAAAATGATATAGTCAGATAAATCAAATTTTAGAAAATCTAGACAACAAATGTCCCAAACCTAAATAAATACATATCATCGAAAATGAGAGGCAGAATTTGACAGCTAAAAAGAAGTTGCTGATATTTAAGTATATACTAAAATACATCTTAAATGAAGAGAATTAACAGTGATTACTAGGGACTCAACAGGAGAGAATAGAAGGGCTATAGATAGCAGATACCATAGTTCAATGAGAGAATGGGGCTACATCCAGGAATTCTGCAGGGCAAAGTACTTATTGACTATAACAATCTCTTATATTTTTGAAAAAAAACAGAAGAGAGTATATTGAAAGCTTCAAGCAAAGAGAGAGAGAGAGAGAAAGAGAGAGAGAGAGAGAGAGAGAGAGAGAGAGAGAATGAGACAAAATGCTAGTTACTAGGACTTGATCTTTGCACACTGAAAACATGCATTAAATTTTCACATTGTAACTATGAAAGATTATCTAAATAAAATGAAGTAAGAAAAATATAAACATGAGTAAACTTATTGAGAAGTTAAAAAATAAATTATTTGTAAAAAATGATATACTTCCAGTACAGAATAAAAAGAATATTATTCTCACAAAACTGCACTTAAAATTCATTATAAAACAGTATCATATATAGAGTTCTTAATACTATTTTTACTATTTAAAGACATAGATTTTAGAAATCTCATATTTCTTTAGTTTTAGATGTTACCTAAATAAACATTGTTAGAAAGACTGTTCATTGCAGATGCTGAAATTTTGGATGAATTTTCAAACTGAATTTGAAAAGTAAGGCTTAGGTTGTTTGAGGATCTCCATAGGACCCCCGCCACCCCCCAACTGACAATTCAACCAAATGCAATATCTTCCCAAAATATAAAGCCCAGTTAATAATTTTCTATAGTCTATTAAAGTTAATCTAACTAATAACTTTGAAATAATTTGAGGATTCTATTTAAGTATTAACTCAAAATTGTCATAGGATTTCCTATAACCTGAACTACTAATATATTCTGAATTATAGTTAAATGCAAATTAAGAATGTATGTTTCAGAAAATAGTTAAATTATTTAAAATAATGATTTTTTTCTAATTGCCCTAAAAAAGTGAATCTGAAAACTATAACACAGTCAATATTTGGGATATTAAATATTTTGGTAAATCAAATAAGTAAAAAATAGTAATAGCTAAAAATTCTGAAAAAAAAACCAAACACAGGGAAAAATCACATTTACATCCAATGCAAATGTAAAACTTGCAAATTTATATCCAAATACCTCTGAGATACCATCTTACACATGTCAGAATGACTAAGATCAAAAACACTGAAGACAGCTTATGTTAGAGAGGATGTGGAGCAAGTGGAACACTCCTCCACTGTTGGTGGGAGTGGAAACTTATACAACCACTTTGGAAATCAGTATGGCAGATTCTCAGAAAATTGGGAATCAATCTCCCTCAAGACCTAACTATACAACTCTTGGGCATATACCCAAGGAATGTTCAATCATACCACAGAGACACATGCTCAACTATGTTCATAGCAGCATTATTTGTAATAGCCAGCAACCTTACTTTTTGAGACAGTGTCTTTCACTGAATATGAGTCTCTGACTGCACAATTCCAGGACCTTTGTGCTGTCTGCATCTCCTCATGAAGAGTATTAGAGATGTGTATATTAATACATGCCTGACATTTTATACTGGCACTAAGAACTAAATACAGGTCCTTACACTTGTGCAGCAGGTACCTTACCAACAGGTGCCTCTTTCCATCTCCAGAAAAAAAAAATACAATAATTACATCTTCCAAACCAAGACTATTTTCTCTAAGTCCTGAATCTTGATTTAACCATGTTTAAATATTTTCTAATATGTAAATATAGTTTATTACATGTTATATTGTGTGTGAATATGTATATGTAAAGTTGTAAATGTTAAACAAGAGCTGTTGAGGTGACTGCTCCTTCATAGGACCCTAGTTAAATTCCCAGCACTGACATGGTGACTCACAACCATAAGGAATCCAAGTTCTGGGGAATTTGACACACATTCTTGTACCACAAAAGTATGTGGTACACAGACATATGTAAAGGCAGATACACATACAAATAAAATCTTAAAAAACTTAAATGTTAATCTACACTATTTGACTCTAGAAATATCCCACTTTCAACAAATATTTATAGCTACTGTTGCTTTTGCAAGATAATTTTATTTTGCTCTCTCAATAGTATAATATAAATATTATTTGCCAAAAAATGTCCACACTGGTTAATTTATATCTTGCCATTTTGTAATCTTGATTGATATATTGCACTGAAACAATATATTTTGGATGTCTAGCTCTTATCTTTTTCTAACTGTCTGTGAAGATGATTTTTACTCATTGTTCCTCTCCCTTTGGATGATTCTCAATTAATCTATGTAATAAATTCATACATCGTTATAATCCATTGTTCAACCATTTCATTGACCCCAACTTTTGTCACATCCATTTGCATGTCAATCCTACCCTACCATCAAGCAACTGCTGGTTTTATTACTGTATTTGGCTTTTCAGAAATTGACTACTAATAGAATTATAGCATAAAAAAACTAAATATTTAAAATGTCAAATACCTTCATTTAGTTAATTGTATTTTTATAAAAAAATATTGCATCTGGGTGATGATCAAACCAGATTACCATACAAGACATTTGTTTCCCTTATGCCTAATCTCAAGAAAGAACTAAAATAGTCATGGTAAACATTATTCTGTCTAATTTTATGATGGTTGGTTGCCTTAAACTTGGTATGTATAGGATTAAAAAGTGCATATTTTTGAATGACCATTTTTAAGTCTATCTATTAACATGGTATTTAGTCATGCTGGGAATATAATAATGGTTTATTTTCACAAAAACAACCTACCATTCCAGTACAGTTACTTTTTTAAGATTTATTTTTAAATGGTGATTAAAGTTATAAACATTGTATTTATTAATGTGTACATGTAGTTCTGATAAATATGTAGAATATAATAATATTTAAGACAGGTTAAGCAAATCCAGCCAGTTCTTTGTAAGTTTTCTGATTGAAAAAGTTTTTTTTAAATATGCTTTGTTGTGACTTTTGAAGTGATTAGTTCATAACTGATATTTATAATTTCAATTATGTGATTATTATGAATTAACTGATTGCTTTGCATTGATGATTTCCTTTTAATAGTTGTCTTTAATTGATGATGCTATATAATTACCAAACAAAATTTAAAAAATGAAAACCCAGTGTCTGAATGCAAACTAACAATCGTGTATCAATTCTACTCTTGTCCAGATGAAATTTATTGCCTTAGATGGCAGCATTAGCAAATTTCATGCTGTTGACAAGAAATTCCTAATTTCATAAATGCATTATCCAATATGTGTAATACACTTACAAGAGATACATCATCTAACATGATACCACATTTGACTGATAAATCCCTAGAGATTGTAGTTGCGGAATTTCATAGCCATGTGAATTGATATCTCTTGTGGGCTGGTATTGACCTGTCAATATTTGGATCCACAGCTTAGAGAAGTGAGAGAGAAGTCACAGTTATCAAATTTATATGTGACTGGAAACCTGAAAGGTTAATTAACGTAACAAACAAATATGAGAAACTGCCCATGACTCTCATGGGCTCCAGTCAACATGATGAATTTTGACAGGTATAAATTTAAAATAAGAAATCCACTTTAAAAATATATGAAGGAAGCCATTTAAATCGGCCTCTTAATGTGTGTGTTTATGCATGACTGTCTGTGTAAATGATGATAAAAGACCCACTGGTTTTATTTACAGATAAATAAATAGCATATTAACTGAGCAATAGATGCTAGAGGCTCCTGACATCTTGCTTTCCATTAGAAGAAAACTAGTGTTTTGACTATTTGACTAGAGAAAATACTAGCTTTCTTTTAGATTGATCTGATTGTACTACAACATAAAATTCATCTGTGGGGATCATATCTTAAGACCAACAGTGTTAAACTGAGAAATTTATATCAGCAATTTGCTTCAAAAATTATCTTTATTACATTTATTTTATGCGCACATGTGTATATTCATGAAGGGTAAGTATAACCCAAATCAGTTCTCTCCTTCCACCACATGGAAGTCTGAACTCATGTTATCAGGCATGGAAGCCAGTACCTTTACTGCTGAGCCATACATAATATGTCCCCAATTCTTATTCTTTGAGCAATTACAGACTCTCTCCCATTAGGAAATGAAAACAAATAATGATATTCCCCCAAGTGTTTAATACACATAGACAAAATTCCACGTAAAATTTCAATGCTCTGCAGTTTCCCAAAACCCTTCAACATATTCCCTCTGAATATCCATTGACATCAGCTCTGGTGCGTCCATTCTAAGACCAAGCTGTAAGGTGCTCGGCACTGTGGATCCCCTAAGATATGAGAACAGTCAGGTGGGGCAGCTGTCTTTATTCTGAAGTAAACAACACTTGCAGGAAAGAAGCAGAATGGCTTTTTAAGGTATCTGAATGATTCTCAGACTCATAACTTACATACTAACACTATTTCTTGTCACCGAGAAGACAGAAATCACAGAGAAAAAAAAAAATTGGTGAAAGCAGAAATAGGACCAATGGGAGGGAAAAAAAAATCATTCAATTCAATATTCAGCCTATGTTCTCCACGTGGTATGCTAGACCAGGAGAGTGAACGTGGTGAGCAACAGATGAATAAAACATTATCTCTTGCTTCAGGATGTTCAGGGGAGAAAGTTCCAGGCCAAAAACAATCCTTACAGACTCTGTGACTCTGTGATTCATCTTTCTTAAGAATGAGGATTTAAATGTCCCACTTTGACAAATAGCATGAAGTGTAGTGTTAGGACACTTGTCCTATGGAAAAGACATGCCAGCAACGTGTGATGCTGCATACTGCTTTCAGTTGAGATTTCTTGGTGGTTAGCAGTGATCTAGGAATCCTGACTCTCCTGGAGATTAAGTAAACCCAATTTCAATGTTGTTGAAGGATCATCTTACAAGAGACTTTGTAGTAGATTGAAAAGGTCTCCTAAATTCACCCCAACAGGTATTCTAGAACACCTATGATCTCAGTGAGGGCTTGGGTTGGGACCCTCATACTGCTAACTTTGAAAGCCCTTCAGGACCTAGCCACAACCACACCAATTCTATTCTGAGAAACAAAATATTTCAGATTGTCAATGGGTTCCAGAAGATGTGTAATTCTCCTGATGCAGTCTGTTGGCTATTCAACCACCAACTCAAAGGGCTGGGATGGCTTTCCCTGCCAAGGCTAGATACTCCTTTTGTAAGCCCTAGGCCCTGGAGACCTCCCTCAGTCAGGCTCTCCCCTTAGACTACTCTGGTTCCTGAGTCTGAGGCCCTCCAGGCCCCTGCCTGAGGAGGTCCAATGACTAGGCCTCACCTCCAGACATCCTAATGCCTATAATGGCCTTTCCTGGACCTGATGTGAGAAGTAGCCAGGCCCTGCCCTACAGGAAAAAAAGAATCCCACCAATCACTGATCTTGGCCCCAAATCTGGTCACATAATCCCTCCAAGCCCAGGCCACCCTGGAAAGCTCTGTCCCACAAGAAACCCTATACAAACCCTGTATTCTTCTTAGATTGCTGCTGCTTCTCACCCAAGCAGAGTCAGCCATCCTCCTGGCTCTTTCCCTCCCAATAAATCTCTTGTGTGAGGTTTGTTGTATGATATGACCTTATGGTTGGTATTCCTTAGCTCCCTCCTACTAGAATACCTTTCCATCTGATCTGTAGCTCACAGCCTTCTTAGATGTGTTGGAATTATTTGTTGTTGTACAAAGAAATAGAAATAAAACTGTTCAAGTTGGCATTGAATCACAAAATGAACATTCCCCAGTTAACCACAAGCTTGTCCCTTTCCTTTTTGGCCAACAAAGTTAGAGTATTGATAGGAACTGAAAAGAAGGTCTTACCTTATATCTCAGTTACTTTTCTAGTTGCTAGGATTGAATACTCCAACTCAAGCAATTTAGGGGAAGGTTTAGTTTTGTTCACAGATTGAGGTTACACTTCATTGATATGGAGAAGTTACATCAGCAGAGGTTTGAAGCAGCCCATGATATATACCCACTTCCATACTGTCCAGGACCCTAGCCCAGGAAATGCTGACACGCACAGCATGAGAGGGCTCTTCTGATGTCAATTAACCTAATCAAGATCATCTCCCCAAGTATTTGTTATCTCACCTTGATCTAGATAATGCCTCACAGGTGTGCCAGGAGTGTGCCTTATAAGGGTGATTCTAGATCTCATGAACTGATAATAGAAACTAGACATCACACCCGATTTTCTCAAAAATCTAAAAATAATACTAAAAAGAAGCAAAACTGATTATTTCATAGGATGCATTAGCTCATTGGAACAGTACTCCCCAACTCAAATAGTCTTTCTAAGCTCTATTGAATTAATGTGAAAACATGAACTCTGGAATCATTATTCAGTGAATAAATAATATTATCAAGATAACCTTGCCACATCCTACACTAATGAAGCATGAATCTATAGGTTTGGTGTCTCTGTATCACTTTATATATAGTAAGTAAAAATAAATCGATTGATACAATGTGAAACCAGGATGGAGACGCATTTCTGTGAGAGAATACTGTGGATTCGTTCCTATAGCAACAAGAGCACGCTAGGAACTTGAAACTCAGCATTTTCTCATTAGGTTCTGAACAAGTAATTCAGGATGTTTAGGCTCTACAGTCAGTTTTTCATTAGCTCTCTAGGTGATTTTTATTGATGTTCACGTTTGTGCACGATGCTGTGAGATCATGAATTATAGTTTCATGTTGATTAGTACAAATTTGTTTCCTAACCAATTATAAACAATAGATTAACACATTTTATGTCTTTTATACCTGCTAGATAAAGATTGTATTATCAACTAACATTTATTGATTAATTTGTCTTTTGTATTTAAAAATAGTCTTTAATACCTAAAATAAAAAACAAAACAAAACCCACCAAAATAAAAATGAACCAAACAAGGAAACAGAAAACCTGGCATCTATGGGCTGAATGTTTACATTCACTCTACATTTGTTTAAGGGTAAGTGTTGGATGGATATTTGGCAAAAATTTGGGAATCAATTGAATTTGGATGTGTTCCTACCAGTGAGATTCCTATTCATTTAATGGGATTGGAATTCTTTAAAAAAGAAAATTGAGGACTGTGATCTTTCTCATCTACAAGCTGATGGTACTTTGTAAAGCAACAAGTCTACCTTAATTTTGATGGAGAATTTTCCATGTTTCAGAACACATTTCTTGTTTAAGTTACCTGGTTTGTAGTACTTGTAACAGCATGTTTATTCTGTACAGAGTTGTTGTCATTGATTATTCAGTAGAAGCCACTAAGTATGTGATTATACACAAAGTAGAATTCTAGGTTATATAGATACTTCAGTAAGAAAAATAGTGTGATGACTAGTTTTATGTCAACTTGACACAGGCTAGAGTCATTTGAGAGATGATAAAATCAGGATGCAAACCTGTAAGGCATATTCTTAGTTAGTGATTGGTGTGAGAGGGCCTAGATCATTGCTAATGGTGACACCCTGAGGTGGTGGTCCCAGGTTCCATAATGAAACAGGCTAAGCAAGCCATGAGAGTCAAGCCAACAAGCAGCAACCCTTCCTGGCCTCTCTATCAGTTCTCGCCTCCAAATTCCTGGCATATTTTAGTTCCTGTTCTGATTTTTCTCCAATGATGAGCAATGATGTGGAAGAGTAAGTCAAATAAACTCTTTCTGCCCCAACTTGCTTTTGCTCATGTTGTTTTATCCCAGCTATATTACCCCAAAGTCAGAAATTGATAGCAAGAGTAGGGGTGCAAGACCACCACAAGACAACATCTTCGTGGAAATAAGCAGCAAATATAGAGTGAGAGTATTGTAGAGCATCTTGGATTCAAACATATTGTTGGAAAATAAGTGGACCCAATAAAGATATGTGGAAGAAGAAAGAGAGCTATGCCTTCCATGTTAATGAGAACACCATTTCCGAAGTAGAAGTGAGATTTGAGCATTGCCTAGAATGGGAACAAAGGTCTGGAAGCAGGAGCAACCCTGGAGTATTTGAGGACATGGGGGTGGTCAGTGTGGATCACATTTTACAAGTGGTGAATGGAGGAGAAGAAATTTCAGAGACAGCAAAAGCTCAGAGAAGGAAGATTTTGTGATAATGGAGGAGACTGGGTCTTAACTACAGTTTTTATGGAAGCCTTTGGAATGACCTGAACTTGTTTAGAGCATACATTTTTGTTACTGTAGGTTGATAGTGCACTGGGCTACACTCTCTAAGCAAGGGAAAGGATTACATTGAATTACAGTGATAGCAGACTATTCAGTGACATGTCTATAGATACGTTTTGAAACTGGATTCCACAATATCAAATCTTGGTGAAGAGAAAATCTTTCTAAAAACTTTTTGCTTGTTTAACTTGGGTACCTGGAAGGATGCCAGTCAGACTCAAGTTATAGCAAATACTTTAAAAATGTATTTTAAGAAGAGTATTCATTTAGATTTTCTCTCCTTTTAAGCCTCAACATGCCCATTTCTGATGGTAGACAAAAGAACACAATACCTTAACCTTCCCTGTATTTGTCTTAATGCCAGTTGACTGTTGCATTCACAAATTGTGGTTTCTATGCCATTTTTAACAATCTTTGTATTTTCTCAGAAGGATGCATCCCTAATAGATTTGCTTTCATTTATATATTTAGCAAACATTAATCCAGCCCCAGGCAATGCAAAACACTGTGAGAAATTGCTAACAAGACAGACATGATGATGCTAATATGCAGCATGCATGAGACAAGATAACTTGATCACACAGGATCTTCTACATTAATTTGACAACCTATTTTATCTCTCTTTCTTGTTCTGCCTGAATGAAAACTTTAATAAGACAATCTTCTAAATTTGGCTCCCATAACCTGTATATTGAGCATAGCTGGAGGCAATACTATTTTTGGCAAAATAGAGAAAGGTCGACAACTCCTGTGAAGCTATTAAAAAGAAGTAGGTCCTGGAGACATGATTCAGTTGGTAAGAAGCATTCAGCACAAGCATGAGTACCGTAGCATGCACACACACACACACACACACACACACACACACACACACACACACACACAAATGTGGCATACATTTAAAACCTCAGAAATGGTGAGGAATATACGGGAGTGGATTTCCAGAAAGTATTGATCAGCTATCCCAGTCAATTGGTGAGCTCCAAATTCAGTGAGAGATCATGTCTCAATAAATAAGATGGAGAAAGATTGAAGAATATACCCATGCGCGTGCGCGTGTGCGCGCGTGCGCGCATGCGCGCGCGCACACACACACACACACACACACACACACACACACACACACTCATGTATACAAATAGGTAACTTGGTCCCGTCAACAACAATGTAGGCAAATTCACTCTTTTTGACAGAGTCATGTGAATATGAGGAACATAAGTATGTCTACCATGGATACAATGACAGTTAACAGATTTGATCTGCTTTTTCTCCTCTTCCTCCTCCTTCCCCTCCTCCTCTCTCCTCTTCCTCCTCCTCCTCCTTACATCTTAGTTCCCTTCCAAAGAATGAACATTATGTTTGATTCAAGAAATCAAATCATCTTTAGGCATTGATTTGTTACAAAGGAAATTTGTTCCAATCAATCCTGTTGGTGGGCCTGATGGTATTAAAGAAGCTAGCTCCATGGGAAGCAGATGACTCAGGTGACATGTTTAAAATTCCTATGTGATTGGAAATGCCATGTGTTTTAAAAGACCAGCACCAAATGGCTATACTATTATGCAGAACTGTTTCCATAGCCACAGATTCTTTTATTTCCCTCCAGCACTGAAGCTTTAATTTCGATTTTCTTGCCCTAAAGTGGGCCATGAAATAAATTGATGAATTAGATGCAGTTTATGCATCACTTAGTGAGATTTTTCTGTTCATTAGTTTACAGGCCTTTTTGATGCAGGAAAGACTGAGTAAACATAACACATTTTGAAGCTTTCTTTAGGGAAAATTATATGCCTAAGGGTTATCCTCATAAAGGAATGATGAGTTTCTAGAATATTACTATAAAATATATTCCTGTGTATTCGTTTCTTCCCCACACCAAACAAAACAAAGCTAACACAAATAAATCTTTCAGAAAAACTATTTCTGGAAGCATGAGCTAGCCAGTTCTAGTGGAAAACTGCATCCATGTATGGCACTGCAGGCTTCCTTAGAAAAGTGATTTTAACAGTGTCAATTTAACAGTATGTTTTGGCTCCTGCCTGGGCAGCAAGTGAGCATGGGATGCAGTCTGCCCTTCAAACACTCTGGTGACATGATTAGCATCGGCAGAGTATGATGATTTTCACCATAGGATGCCAAGGGAAGCGTTTATGAGTGAATGTATTCCAGAGAATTCAGAGAACCTAAAGAATCTGGTGTGGAAAAAGAGAAGGACTTAATAGAAAAAAGAATATATAAAAGAGGGACTGGGGGAGGTCTTTTAAATAGACAAATACCTTTAGTATCCTGGAAGATAATCTATTTGGTTCATAACAATAAGGTACACACTCTATAGCACATATAATTTCTAATTTTTAAAGGATTCAGACCATAGTATTTATAATATGATACATACATATATCCATATGTACGTGTGTGCGCACACGTGCATGCATTTTTCAGGTATGAATGTGGAGATCAACAGCCATGGGGACATTGAAGGTCCCCAGATGGAGAATAAAGTTGCATCTATTATGGAAAATAAAACAGGAGATTGTTTGCATATTTTGTTTAAGACATGAAATTCCTCTCTTGGTTCCTAAATTCAATTTCAAAAGAGATTCTTGGCTTTGTTCTGGCAGATTATGCTTATCACAGAATTAAAATTTCTTCAGAGTTATTACTTGAGAGAAGAACAGATGCCAAATATAACAAAAAATAACTTCCAGCTCTCCCATTTTTCTTCACAGATCAAGTGAATTAAAAAAAAATTGAATTGAAGTTTTGGATGGCATTCAGTAGGCTCTTCACATTTGAAGATTCTTGACTATCCTGCCAAGCACATAAAGCAAATTGTATTGGTACTGTAGCACTTTATTAAGCTACCTCTGTAGAGAGCATTCCCCAACTCATACGGACCCACATACCCACATCTTCTTTATTGGAGTTTTCTTTACAAGTTGCCAACTTCCTCTTTGGGTGGTAAAGTTTCATCTTTTCACTCATTTGGTTTTTGTGTTTGTGTTTTCTTGCTCAAGTATCCATTCTTTGAATATGATTTTTCTTTCTACTTAAATGTGTCAATGACCTTGACTTGATGCCACCGGAGGATGGTCTGCCTCCTGCAGTTATCCCATCACTCTCAGCAGCACAAAACTGAGCTTTTTCATAGTTAAACCAGATAACCAAGGCTGTTGGATTGGAGACAGAGATGCTTCTCTTACAGTCATCATCTTTTCTACCCCGTGCGCGATTAGTATTGTAAAAAGAAGATTAGCGTCTGTATGCATGAATGGTGCTCTGAGAAGATACCTCTCATGGTGGTATGGACAAGAAAAAAAAAAGATATAGTTTAGCCCACAAAGAATACATGGCATTAAATGCAGTACTTGTAAAGAACAGAGTCAATAGTTTTGACTTGTTTTTTTTTTTTTTCCTTTAAACTTTGGAAAACAAAAATAAGTGTTCAGTTGTGTTTCCTTTTTAAGACACAAAGACCATTTCCTCAGAAGACATTTGAAGTAGAGGTTCAATGTAAAGTGTGCCCACTTCCTAGGCAAGGTGAGTAAAGGGAAAAGTGAGAACTTGCTTTGACACCCACACAGTCCTCAGGCATCCTGACAGGTAGCAGGGAAGAACTTATTAATATCACTGAAGATTCTCCAACCATTTTAAAACAACAGAAAATCTGTAAAGCAATGCTTGTGATTTCAGAATATATTCTCATAAATTTTACTTTTTGGTGGGGAGTACTGGTTTAAAAATCATCATTTGAAGATTCATGCTTCAAACTAACAAGGGGTAGCAGGGAGCAGGAGAGGGAGAGGAAGGCAGGGAGGAACTCTGAATGAAAAACCAGACTTGGGTACCAAGTTTTATTTGAATATTTCATAGTTTAGAAACTAACACATTTTTTTTGTTCCACATTCAATTCTCTTGAGTTTAAGGATCAATGGGAGAACATGGTCAGCTTCCAATGCCTCTCTTCAATGTGCTTCTCAATGGCTGATGTGCAAATAGAGCAAACACCAAGGACCAGGACCTCTGCAGGAAACAGGTATCCAGCTGGTTTGACTTGGCCATAACGTAGTCATCCCAGTCATTCTCATCACTCTAACTAATGCAGTCTTCCAGGAGATCAGCACTGATCAAGGAAGATAGGACCAGTTCTGTGATTCATAGGTTTCACTGTCCCTTTTTGTGGACAAGATTTGCTCCAATTAAACATACCATCCCTTTGCCTTAACTACTTTTCACCTGAAGGGAGAATGCAGCTCTCTTATTAGAGTTCTTAAAATATTAGCAAGTCTCTTTTTAACTTTGCAAGTGCTTTTTCCCCCTGATAGAAAGATCCTCATAGTGATTTTAGAATAAAATCAAAGGTTTCTGGTTTTATTTAAAGTAACTTTTAGGCCAAAGTTATATCAGATTTCACTGCTTTTTTAAAAAAAAAATGGTATGGAGAGTTTCTGACTCTCTGTTTTGTGTGGTGAACTTCTAAAGCCACAATTATAGATCACTAATGTTCTCTCCATTTGAGAACACCAAATAAAAAGTAAACCCATATTAGTGAGGCAATTTTTTTTTCATTCAAAAGTCCTTCCCATGTTTGAAATGCTACAATATTTAATGGAATTTTTTTCTTATTTTTTTTTCTGATTTTTCAAGACAAGGTTTCTCTGTAATTTTTGAGCCTGTCCTGGAACTTACTCTGTAGACCAGGCTAACCATGAACTCACAGAGATCCATCTACCTGTGCCTCCTGACTGTTAGGATTAAGGCATATGCCACAGCTGCCTTGCTTAGTGAACGTTTCTTATGTGACACATACACAATGAAAAAGATTCATGCCCTGACTGAAGCAAGTCAACAATTGTTGATTGAGATCATTTTCAAATTAATATTTCTGATGATAGAAAAAAATTCAACATCTAGTGAACAAGTCCTGATATAGATTATAAAAAAGGCTTTATTCTGTGTCAGATCCCCCCCCCCAAAAAAAAAAACATCATTTTTTTGGGGGGAAAGGAAACAGTAGTTTGAAGGTATTATTTCTTCTTTTGCAGAGCATTAAAATAATTAGAGAAATGGATTTATAAGGCAGTGATCAATTTATATTGTATTTGGCAGTACCCTTATTAAATGTTAATTTAAAAACGTCAGACTCAGAGACCAGCCCCCAGCTCCCATCCCTGGGCACCATCCTGAGAGGACCTGCCCAACTTGGCCCTAGTTTCCGGCCAATCTGCAGGCCCTGTGGGAAGGCTCCCCTTTTCCAAGACTGCAGGTAGACCCTGAAGTCTCCACACCCTGCCCACACACCCATTTGCCTGAGACCCCAGACACTTCCTGAGACTCAGAGACCAGCCCCCAGCTCCCATCTGCCCCAGAACTCCCATCTGGACCAGAGACCAGAGAGACCCTCCAGTGGACACTACAACCTCAATGCCTTGCCCCCACACCCATCTGCTGGAGACCCCAGCCACTTCCAGAGACCCAGAGACCAGTGTCCAGTATTCCATCCTGTCCCGAATCTCCCATCTGGACCAGAAAGCCCCAGCTCCCATCTGCCACTGAACTCCCATCTGGACCAGAGCTTCCATCCTGTCCCAGAACTCCCATCTGGAAAAGAGGAGCTCCCATCTGGACAAGATAAGGAGATCCCAGGGACTTCCTGAGACTCAGAGTGCAGGCCCCAGCTCCTATCCGGCCAGCACTCTCATCTGGACCAGAGCTCCTATCTGGACAAGACAGAGGCTCCCTAAATCTATCAGCTCTGTCTGGACCAAGTACACTGATAAGACCAAGAATGAACCCACAAGGAGATGGGCAGATGCCAAGGCAGAAGTACATACAACAAAATAAAGAGTAATACAGCATCACCAGAACCTAGCCCTTCTCCAACAGCTAGACCTGAACATCACAGAATGGAAGAAGAAGAAGAAGAAGAAGAAGAAGAAGGAGAAAACAACCTTATAAGTAACATCATGAAGAGGCTAGAGCCTTATATAGAAGAAATCAAAAATAAAGAGGAGGAACAAACAAACAAAAAATGGGAAGAACGTTATAAAAAACTAGAGGAAAGGACAATTAAAGCAAAAGAAAACAGTAAGTCCCTAAAAGAAAATCAGGAAAAAAGGGAAACAGTCCAAGACCTGAAGAGGGAAATAGAAAAAAATGAAGAAGACACTAGCAGAAGGAATGCTGGAAATAGAAAATCTGAGCAAACAAACAGGAACTTCAGATGCAAGTATAACCAAGAGAATGCAAGAGATGAAAGAGAGGATCTCTGGTGTTGAAGATACATTAGAAGAAATAGATTCATCAGTCAAAGAAAACACTCAAACCAACAAAGTCATGACCCAAAATGTCCAAGAAATTTGGGACAGCATGAAAAGACCAAACTTACAAATAATAGGGATAGAGGAAGGAGAAGAATACCAACTCAAAGGCACAGAAAATATATTTAACAAGATCATAGAAGAAAACTTTCCCACCTTAAAGAACAAAATGCCTGTGAAGATACAAGAAGCCTATAGAACACCAAACAGACTAGACCCCCCCCAAAAAATCCCCTCATCACATAATAATTAAACAACTAAACGTACAGAATAAAGAAAGAATATTAAGGGCAGCAAAGGAAGAAGGCCAAGTGACTTATAAAGGCAACCCCATCAGAATAACACCCAATTTCTCAATGGAGACTTTGAAAACCAGAAGGACCAGGGCAGATATAATGCAGACACTAAGAGACCATGGATGACAGCCTAGACTAATATACCCAGCAAAACTCTCAATCATCATAGATGGAGTTAACAAGACCTTCCAAGACAAAACCAGATTTGAACAATACTTATCTACAAACCCAGCTCTACAGAAAGCACTAGAAGGAAGATTCCAACCTAAGGAAGGCAGATACACCCATGAAAACACAGGCAGCAGATAACACCACAGCAGTAAACCTCAAAGAAAAGTACACACACACTACCATCGTAAAATAAAAATAACAACAAGAACAAACAATCACTGGTCATTAATATCCTTTAATATCAATGGAATTAATTCATCTATAAAAAGACACAGACTAACAGAATGGATACGAAAACAGGACCCATCTTTCTGCTACATACAAGAAACACACCTCAAATTCAAAGACAGACATCTCCTAAGAATAAAAGGCTGGGAAAAGACTTTCCTATCAAATGGTCTTAAGAAGCAAACTGGTGTAGCCATCCTAATATCCAGCAAAATAGACTTCAAACTAAAATCAATCAAAAGAGATGATGAAGGACATTACATACTCATCTCAGGAAAGATTCACCAAGATGAAGTCTCAATTCTGAACATTTATGCCCCAAACACAAGGGCACCCACATATGTAAAACAAACATTACTAAAGCTCAAATCACATATAAAACCCCACACATTAATAGTGGGAGACTTCAACACCCCACTTTCACCTCTGGACAGATCAGTCAAATTGAAACTTATCAGAGACATAATGGTCTTAACTGAAGTTATAGCTCATATAGACTTAATTGATGTCTACAGAACATTCCACCCGAACCAAAAAGAATATACCTTCTTCTCAGCACCCCACGGAACCTTCTCTAAAATCGATCACATACTAGGCCATAAAGCAAATCTAAACAGATACAAAACAATTGGAATAACCTCCTGTGTTCTGTCAGACCACCATGGTTTAAAGTTATATTAAAAAAAACAAAACCTACAGAAATCCTACAATCTCATGGAAACTGAATAATGCTCAGCTGAATCACCAATGGGTTAAGGAAGAAATAAAGAAAGAAATTAAATCCTTCCTATAGATCAATGAAAATGAATACACCACATACCCAAACTGATGGGACACTATGAAAGCAGTGCTAAGAGGGAAATTCATAGCACTAAATGCCCACATAAAGAAGTTGGAGAAATCTCATGCTAGTGACTTGACAGCACACCTGAAAGCCCCTGAACAGGAAGAAGCAAAGTCTCCCAGGAGGAACAGATGCCAGGAAATTATCAAATTGTGAGCTGAAATCAATAAAATAGAAATAAAGAGAACAATACAAAGGATTACTGAAACAAAGAGTTGGTTCTTTGAGAAGATCAACAAGATAGACAAGCCCTTATCCAAACTAACAAAAAGACAGAGAGAGAGCATCAAAATTAACAAAATCAAAAATGAAAAGGGGGACATAACAACAGACAATGAGGAAATCCAGAGAATCATCAGGTCATACTTCAGAAACCTCTAGTCCACAAAACTGGAAAATCTAAAAGAAATGGATAATTTTCTGGATAGATACCACATACCTAAGTTAAATCAAGACCAGATAAACCATTTAAATAGTTCAATAACCCCTAAGGAAATAGAATCAATCAATAAAAGTCTCCAAACCAAAAAAAGGCCCAGGACCAGATGGTTTCACTGCAGAATTCTACCAGATCTTCAAAGAAGACTTAATACCAATACTCCTTAAATTGTTCCACACAATAGAAGCAGAAGGAATATTACCAAACTCCTTCTATGAGTCTACAGTTACCCTGATTCCCAAACCAAACAAAGATGCAACAAAGAAAGAGAATTACAGACCGATCTCCCTCATGAACATTGATGCAAAAATACTCAATAAAATACTGGCAAACAGACTCCAAGAACACATCAAAACAATTATCCACCATGATCAAGTAGGCTTCATCCCAGGGATACAAGGGTGGTTCAACATACGAAAGTCTGTCAATGTAATACGCCATATAAACAAACTCAAAGAAAAAAAACCAAATGATCATCTCACTAGATGCAGAAAAGGCATTTGACAAAATCCAACACCCCTTCATGATAAAGTTCTTGGAGCAATCAGGAATACAGGGAACACACCTAAACATAATAAAGGCAATCTACAGCAAGCCAACAGCCAACATCAAATTAAATGGAGAAAAACTCAAAGCAATACCACTAAAATCAGGAACAAGGCAAGGCTGCCCCCTGTCCCCATACTTATTCAATATAGTACTTGAAGTTCTAGCCAGAGCTATAAGACAACATAAAGAGATTAAGGGGATACAAATTGGAAAGGAAGAAGTCAAGCTTTCCCTATTTGCAGATGACATGATAGTATATATGAGTGACCCCAAAAATTCAACCAAGAAACTGATACAGCTAATAAAAACCTTCAGCAACATAGCAGGATACAAGATCAACTCAAAAAAATCAGTAGCCCTCCTATATACAATAGACAAACAGGCTGAGAAGGAAATCAGAGATACATCACCCTTTACAATAGCCACAAATGATATAAACTACCTTGGGGTTACTGTAACTAAGCATGTGAAGGACCTATATGACAAGAACTTTAAGTCCCTGAAAAAAGAAATTGAAGAAGATGTCAGAAAATGGAAAGATCTCCCATGCTCATGGACAGGCAGGATTAACATAGTAAAAATGGTGATCTTACCAAAAGCAATCTGCAGATTCAATGCAATCCCTATCAAATTACCAACACAATTCTTCACAGATCTGGGAAGAATAATACTCAACTTCATATGGAAAAACAAAAAACCCAGGATAGCCAAAAGAATCCTCTACAATAAAACAACCTCTGGAAGCATCACGATTCCCGACCTCAAGCTCTACTATAAAGCTACAGTCATAAAAAGCCAAGGCTTAGGAAGTGAATGGATAAAGAAAATATGGTACATATACACAATGGAGTACTACTCCACAGAGAAAATTCATGGCATCATGAGTTTTGCAGGCAAATGGATGGATCTAGAAAAAACCTGAGGGAGGTAACCCAGACTCAGAAGGACAAACATGGTATGTACTCACTCATAGGAGGATACTAGATGTAAAACAAAGATGACTGGATGGCAACATAACTCCAGGGAGGCTACCTAGAAAACAGGACCCTAGGAAAGACACAGGGATCACCCAATGACAGAGAAATGGATGAGATCTGCATGAACAACCTGGACAAGAGTGGGAGAAATGAAGGGCAAGGACTGAGGGAAGGGAGTCTTGGTGGAGCAGTAGATCCCAGCTGGATCAGGAACAGAAAGGGAGAACAAGGAATGGTAGACCATGATGAATGAGGACCACATGAGAACAGGAGTGGACAGAGTGTTGGAGAGGTCCCCTGAGGTCCACAGTGATGCATCCTCTGTAGACTGCTGGCAGTGGTCAAGAGAAAGCCTGATCTGACCTAGTCTGGTGATCAGATGGCCAAACACCCTGACGGTCGTGCTGGAACTCTCATCCAGTGACTGATGGAAGTGGATGCAGAGATCCTCATCCAGGCCCCAGGTGGAGCTCCATGTGTCCAGTTGTCGAGAAGGAGGAGGGACTGTGGAGCATGAATAGTTGAGCCCAGGATTGGAAAAAGCACGGGGACGAAAGGCCAGACGAATGGAAGCACATGAATTGTGAACCAAAGGCTGTGGAGCCCCCAGCTTGATCAGGCCCTCTGGATAAGTGAGACAGTTGAGTGGCTTGGACTATTTGGGAGGCATCCAGGCTGTGGGACCTGGACTTGTCCTTAGTGCATGAGCTGGCTGTTTGGAACCTGGGGCTTACACAGGGACACTTTTCTCAGTCTGGAAGGAGGGGACTGGACCTGCCTGTAATGAATCCACCATGTTGAATTGAATCCCCAGGGGAGTCTTGTCCCTGGAGGAGATGGGAATGGAGGGGAGGGTATGGGGGGAAGGTGGGGTGGGAGTGGGAGGGGGGAGGACAGGGGAACCCATGGCTGATTTGTAAATTTAAAACACAAATATAATAATAAAAACAAACTTCAGAAGCAAAATATAAATATGATATAAATGATGAGAGATACTATCCATTGCCTTTCCTTGGATTCTATGGGTAGCACACCAGGAAATTGACAGGAAATTTCTGTGCAACTTCAATGTGTGCTTGGTATTAAATAAAATTAAACATGTGTGTTCAGTAGGGGTTTAAATAAAAGCCAGAAATATAACAGTTATAAGAATATTACAATGCCTGAAAAAGAAAGTAAAGCTCACAGATTTCATATAAGCCTATTGTTTCTCACTCTTTAATATGTGATCATTATGACACAATTTCTCATTGAAAACTCTCTTGAGGTAGCATTGTGCATAAAGTGATACTACAATAGATTTTGAATAATCATTCAAAGTGAATGAAGAATGTTCATTTTAAGTTTCAGAAACTCTATCTGTATGTGCTGTGGAAATGATAAATAAAAAAAAATATAATTCATTTTACTTACCAGTCAGTACCTGATTCCTTGACCCCCAAAACCAAATTCATAAAATATGTGTGTAATATTCAAACACAGCATATCTTTCAGATACGTACCAAACCACCTTTGTTATTTGAATAATGTTTCCTTGGAAACTTTTTTTTTGTGTCTCGTGTTCTGAAATTATATGTACACATCAGAGGTTAGCCCTCCTCTTTCCCTTAAGGGTCACAGACTCTAAATACTTTAACATTCTGGTAAATAAGTGAAATAATGAGAATCAACTGAAATGTCTGGTCTGGGCTAATAGTGGATATTAGTTACCTCTAATCCTTACCTCTTTTCTCAACCTTCTATCTCAACACATCTCTGCACTATGGCAAAGGAGACAGTGATGGCTCATACCCTCTTCCAAATACCTCCATCTACTTAGGAAACCTGGGGACATTTTTTTCAGCTCTTTTGTTTTTACTGAACACTGTGTATGTTAAAATCTACTGAAAAGTAACTTCAAGAACCTTGATAGAAATCTTAAGATATAGAAAATAAATAAGACTAAATCGACTCAGAACTTCCATAGTATTTCAGCATTGTCAATACATCTATTTATATATATTTCATTCAAACTCTCGTCCTCATGGGACTTTTAAATTTTTGTGAATCTCAGCTGTTTGACTATGAAAAACTTCCTTGGGATCATCTTCATATTATCTTCTTCTTCAGCTCTTTGAATTCACAGGACATCTAAATATATCTTTCAAATAACTATAAAGATTCTAACTTACATTTTCTTCAAATACTTTTTCTACTAACTTTATGGTCTTCTTTGATTTACACACCTATATTAGTTTTTTTCTCTAAGCTCCTATCAATTTAATAAGGTTTCTCTTGCTGTTTTTTTTTTTTTTAATCTTAGGCTATCCTCAAGTTTATATTAATGTTATCTATATGTTGGTAAGCCCATTTAATACAATTATAGCATCAGATATTATACTGTTTAGCTCTATTCTTGAATAACAATTAAAATCTCAACTTGGTTACTACCTATGTCTTCTTTTCTTACCAACTTTCAAAGACATTTGTTTCCCGTTTGACGTGTATATGGTCAGGATGAGACCTGCTTTAAAAGATGCACACAGGACTTACTCTATCCTTTGCTGGTTATGTAGAGCAATGCCAGGAAAATTCTGGTAATTGTTATAGAAGGGAAGTTGATGTCTTGTCAAATTAAATTAGAGCACCAACTCTTAGAAGTAAAATAATTCAGTAATTACATCATTATGCAATTAAGGGCTGAAAGAAATTAGTGATTCTCAGAATATATCTAAATGCGTATGGTTATTTATTGCTTCATAAAATTGGATTTTTAACTCAGTGTGGAAATAGATTTTTTTTCTCTAAAAGTCAATAAAACGTGTGGCTTGCTGTTTGGAAGGAAAAAAGTGTGGAAAGAAAAGCTATAATTCACTATTCTGGAAAACTAATCTAAGTAAGTCAGATGTTTAAGTAAAATAGCCAAGTGTATATTCAAATTGATTGACATTCAATGATATTTTCTGAAGCTTTGTAAGTTCTGGAAAGAGTTTCATGAAGAAGAGGAGTAGGGGCTACAAAGTCTGTCTATCAGTTACCAGTCAAGGGCAGGAACAGGGCTCCATAGCTTACTTTATAGTTTTGAGATGAACAGCCAGGTAGAATGCTCTAAAACCTGATGGAAGTTAGAAGATTTGTAATAACATAGAAGGAAACTCAAGTTCTCTATTGTGGTGATATATTGTTATTAATCTAAGAAATAAAGCTTGCCTGAAGATCAGAGGACAGAGCCAGCCAGAGTTAGCCATAGAAGTCAGGCAGTGGTGGCACATACATTAATACCAGTACTTGGGAATCACACACGCCTTTAATCCTAGCACTAGGAAGACTGAGACAGGAAGTGATAGGGCTGGGCAGAGAAAGGAATATAAGGCAGGAGGAGGCAGGAGTTCAGGCCTGCCCTTCCCTTCCCTTCTTTTCCACCGAGGACTCAGAGGCATTCAATCTGAAGATTCATGGAGACGGAATCTTCCCTTTTCGATCTGAGGACTGAGTAGTGGTGAGAAGTTTCTCTAGTGGCTTTGTCTTTCTGATCTTTCATCATGGATCCCCATATCTGGCTCCGGGTTTTTATTAAGAACAAGGAGGACTCATGCAGCCCTCTATTGGCCCTCAAACTGATACCAATGGCTACAGGAAATCTGTGCGACAGAGAGGAGGATGACAGAAGAGCTCACCCTAAAGGGACAGAATGAGTTCATAGGTGATATAACTTCCTCTTTAGTATGAAAGAACTTCAATATCTTTTTAGATATTTTACTTCTGAGACTATAGTTATATCATTTTCCCCTTTCCTCCCTTGAAATCAGTTCATGTGTGCCCCAACCCTTCCTCTCTTAAAATTCATGGCCCCTTTTTCTTTAATTGTTTCATATGTTCACACACACACACACACACACACACACACACACACAGACAGACACACACACACCTATATATTCCTAAACAAAATAATGCAGCCTGTTCAGTCTCTAAAGTGTTACTTGAGTGTATGTTTTCAGGTCTGACTTGTTGTCATTTTATAAGCAATTGATATGCTTTTTCCAGCTGCAGACTATTTCTCCTGCTCTCCATTTTCCTTAGTTGTCTATAGTTCTCTGCCTAGAGCTGAAGCTTGTGAACTTTCCCTCTTCCATGTTAACATGTCCATTGGTGTTAACTTTGTTCAGGTTATTCTTAGTCATCTATATTGGTGAAACTTTATGGGTGTGACTTCTAAAGTTTCTAGGGGACATAGTCTCACAGCAAACTCCTTGTTACTCTGGCTTCTGCCCTTTTATCTGCAATGATTCCTGAGCCTTAGCAGAAGAACTTGTTTTCTAAATGGATGAGTTGGGACTGGACTCAAGAACTCTGCCTTTTGATTAGTTGTGCATTTCTGTAGTTGTATCCATCTGTTGAAAGGAAATGTTTCTTTCATGAAGGATGGGGACTACATTTAACTGTCGGTTAAATGTGGTATAAACTGTTACATGTGAAACTGGCTAAATGTGGATTAGACTGTGGCTATAAAATAGACAAATATTTAGAAAGTAGGACTATGTTGGCTGAGTAGAATAGTAATTGTAGGTTATCCTCTAAGATCCATGACTTCACTAGGTGAATAGATTTTCAGTACCAGGCATGATTTCTTTCTTGTGAGATGGTCTTAAGTCCAATTAGAGAGCTATTTGTTTACGCTGAAGTGTGTCTGCCACTACTGCACCTTTAATTATATTTTGCAATTCTGGTCCTTGTGGTTCATATGCGTCATAGCTATGTAAGACTACTAGTTACTTCCCTCCTTTGGGAGTTTACTTGAAGTTTACTGGACCAATATATGAAGGAAAAAGATAAAGAGAGATAAGGAGAAGAAAGAGAAGGAACAAGAAAATACAAAATTGACATTTTGAAAAACTAATTATATATTATACATATCCAACCATTTTTTTAAATTTGTCCTTCATCTACTACACATAATACTTACGTTTTCTTTTTCTTGGGACTCTATATCGATATGTTCCTGCTCTCTGCCTTTAGTCCTTATTTTCAACCATAGAAGGAACATGTTCTCCATTAGCAGACCCTGCCAGCTGCTACCATTTTCTCCTTACTGGCTTTGTCCTTCAGCCCTGCAATCTGGCTTTCCTCCCCAGCAATTTTCTACTCTGAAGACCTAATTATTAAAGCCAAAAATATGTTTAAAACAATGCATCAACACTTGTACTATGCCTTATGGTCACATTCTCCACAGCTATTTACAGTACATGAACATGAATCATGCTTTTCCTTTTCCCTCCTTAACCACACCCTTTCCGCACCTCTCGCTTGGGTGCTGAAGAGGTCCAACTAACTAAAAGATTCTCTTAAATGTTAAGAGACATGCCCAAGTATTCTGGCAAATTTTAAATTTAAAATGGAAAGTCAGATTTTACAATGAAGAAGTAGTCCAAAGAAAACTAAATACAATTGTGATATAGGACTGGAACAGACATTTCTGGCTGAACCCTGACCCATGCAAAGGATTCCACTAATCTGAATGAGTACAGTAACATTCCCATAGTTTTGAAGATATGAGCTATTAGCCAAGATGAGTATTGTAGAACTTTGTGATTTTTCAGCCCATGTAGAGAATTCATTTATTGTCAAAATATCACAGAGAGCAATGGCTACTGGATACCAAACTTTCAAATCATACATGCCTAACACCAACAATTTGTGGCTAACTTCTCTGCTGACGTTAGCCGATGTGCATCAGAAAGAGGGGCCTGACTTACAGGTCACATAGTTAAAAGCAAAATTCAGACCCTCAAAGCTTATGAAAATCTGTCCAATCTTTAATAAAGACATAATAGACTTCACTGCCAATAGTTTATATTGCGTTATTAAGGAGTACTAATAAATTTCAGAATACCTAATTAATAATATTTAATATGTTTGTAGATGGAAGAATTACTGTGAACAATCCAAAGCATATAAATGTTCTGTGCCACTGGCCATGTCAGAGAAGCAGCAGATGACTATTGAAGTTCAAGCTATCAGCCCACCAGGAGGAAACTATCTGATGAGTGAATCTCAGTTAAGCAAGGCCCCCAAGACCACAGGAAAAAAAATGTTTTTTTCTTCTGCTGTGCCTTTACATGTTTGCCCCTGCCATCTTCCTCTGTGATCTGACATGGTGTGAATAGGTGTGGAGAGATCCCAAGTGCCTGTAATGTAGTGTGTTTATGTCATGGAAACATCCCTGTCCTACTGGGCATTTCTACCTGTGGATTAATATGAAGATGATTTATTCCTAAGTTCTACTGTCTAAATAATAATAATAATGTTAGTTTAAATAAAATATTGATGATTAAAAATATAAAGAAGGAAGTGTCACACAGCTACAACACATGAGTTTCTATTGAGGAGCCATGTAGACTGTGGCTTAGGTTAATGATTAAGAAAAACAATTGAGTCCCAGTTAGCCCAACTAGCTTAAATTCTTTTAACCTTAATCTTGGGAGATGTCTTCAAAGGTTTCAGAATGCATCACAGCTGAAACAAGGCTTTGAAAATAACTTAGACTAAGGTGTTTTTGTCAAATACCTTTGAGGTAAAAAACCCAAGAAGATAATCTAAAGTATTAGAAAGGCGCATAGTTGAATGTGGAACTTGTTAAGGTCAGGGAACAAGAACAAAGCAGCCCAATTATTACTAGCTGATGCACCTTTTTTGCTAGGATTGATTGATGACCAATGGTGATAATAAATTCCTTATACTCATTTTTGCCCTCAATGTTGTGATTTAAAAAAACTACTGATTAGTAAGTATGTACCTTAAAGATTTAAAATAGAGTTGACTGATTCTTTTTCATATATAAAAGTTTAGGTTAATGATTCCTTTAAGATTCCTCATAAGATTACTTTTCAAGATAAGTAATAATGTAATTGGCCCTTTCTTTGTAATTGCAAAACCCAACCTGTCAGTAAAAAACCTGACTAAGAAGAATAGCTTGCTTGCCCACACAGTTAATCTATAACAAGTTGCTTGGGTATGAATGTATGTGGGTTCTTGGGATAATTTGTTTTTCACCTGTAATATTTAAAATGTTTTATCATGTAAGGGACATGTAAAACATGCTTTTTACTGTTCGTTTTGTATTCATTGTAATTATTCACTTGAAAAACAGAATGTAACCACCTTATAATTTTTATATTGCCTGAAAGATTTTGCTAGGGTATACATTCTGTAAGGGAAAGAATAGAGATAGAATTAGAGAGGAATACAATGAGTTAGGAGGAAAACATCAAGAATGACAGTTAGAAGGAATCAGAAAAGAAATATCAAGAATAAAGGTAGAATTTGAAGGAGAATATCAAGAACGAGAGAAGGAAATCACCAGGAAAATGAAGAATAGAGAATGCAAAAAAAGAGTAAATAAAAGGTCTAAAGGAAACCATGAAGAGAGTGTGTGAGTGTCTTTTTCCCCTAACTCCCTCAGATAGAAATGTCTTGTTCATGCTAACACTGTGGATTTCCCTTTGAGCCCTATGATGCCTGGAGGCTGGTCTCCAAACAGTGATAGTTCTATGCATATGTCTCATAGATTTCCTTCCAAAGATGTATCACCAACTCATATATCACAACTCATTACAGAGTTAAGGTTGATGACATTTATGACATTATACCCAAACATAGAAACTGACAAAAATTTAGTCAGAGTTCAGGAATACCACACTGAAGTAGTATCATTATCAATAAATTATAATTAGGTTCTTCTGCGTTATCATCAATGTCTTCTCTATCTTGCTGAGACACTTCTTCCCAGCCACCAAACAAACAATGGGCATCTATTGTTGACAGCTGAGCCCCTGCTCAAGGGCTACTTCAAGAAGAAGAGATGTAGCTTGTCCAAGTTTACAATTCATCTCGGGTACCTCTTTTCCAATGACTATGAATGATGGGATGTGGGTAGTCAGTCCTTGGCTTGAAGTTCAGAAAATTCTGAAAAGCCATTTTGGATTTATAGTGTATTGTGGAAGAGGCATGACCTTTATTTTATCAACACCTCAGTTAAAGTTCTACCTGTGCCAACTCTTCAGCCATCAACAGCACCCATTAATAATGTTTCTATGCACCACTTCATGCTTCAAGGTTGTTTCCAGGGGAACTCAAGTTTCAAACTAAGAGAGCAGATTTAGGTTCCAGGATTATGATGGATGTGGCAAATTAATATGGTCCTGAAGCTGCAAACTGAGACAACAAGCAAGGAGTGATCTGTAGACAAGACTTACTAATTGGGAATATTGGGTCAAGCAGTATCTTCACCCCACAAGCACAGGAAAGGAGCCAGGAAAGGGCCATGTTCCATGGCACACTTCCTGGAGACATAGATGCCTTCTTTTCTAAAAATTAGGGCTCTAACTGTGACTCTGGCTCTTGCTAATTATATAATACCAAGTGACCTCTGACCTCTGTTGATTTTCTGCCTTCCTCAAATGAGGAAACCATGTGTTACCTGTTGTAGGAGGTCACTAACATTATTAAGTTATTTGATGACATAGGACCCATAACCACTGAAGAATAAACAACCACGAACAAGTACAAGAACAGATTCTCTCCTACTCCATTAGTGCAATGAAGCCCTGGGATGTGATGCTAACCAGGCACCCAATAGCAACACCGGTATAGAGGCTGAAGAAGTTGAATCTGTCAGGGTACAGAATGGGAAAAGATCTTAACCAACCCCACATCTGACAGAGGGCTGGTCTTCCAATTATATAAAGAACTCAAAAAAACTGGACCACAAAATACCAAATAATCCAGTTAAAGAATGGGCTACAGATCTCAGCAGAGAATTCTGAAAAGAAGAATCTCAAATGGCCAAAAGACATTTAAGGAATTGCTCAACATCCTTAGCCATCAGGGAAATGCAAGTAAAAATGACACTGAGATACCACACCTGTCAGATGGCTAAGATCAAAAACACTGAGGACAGCTTCTGCTGGAGAGATGTGGAACAAGGGGATGGCCTCTATTCTTGAGTGGGAACTAGTATAAAAGGCATGGGGGAAACTTAATGCTCTTCCTTTGCACAGAGATTCAACTTCTTCAGCTGCTGCATTGGTGTTTGTATTGGGTGCTTTGTTAACAGGGCATGCTATGGTTTCCTGATACTAATGCAGCAGGATGGAATCTGTTCTATTATATTGTTGTTGTTCAGATCTTAAACAGCTACAGGGCCTATATAATCAAATAACTTAATCTTCACACCATTTAATCACAATCCCCCCAACTTAATAGCCTTGAAAACCTCAGGATATGCTAGGAATTAACTCAGGTTCTTCCTTCCTTCCACTCTGTTGCCCTTTAAGTAATCACCTTAATTTATCATTGAAGAAAGAGCTACAGAATACTTCAAATATTTTAATGGTATGATAAAAATTAAACTAGTCTTCAGGTTTATAAGTTTTTGGTGTTTGTTTGCCTGATTAATAGGACCATGTGGACTTGGAGTTATGCTAGCCAAAATAGCAAGAGAATAAATATATGCATATAGATTTCCTTGCATATGAATATACCTATACACAAATATATGCTTATCATTGAGGAATGAATTAAGATCGTCTCTTGCTGTCTCTTGTACATATGTATTCCTTATCTAGCATCTTCTGTGCATATTCTTTTCCTTTTAATTTATTAATAGCATTGTCTTAGTCACAATGTCAGCATGCTCATATATATGACAACACCCTCGTATTTTATTAGGACCACTCCTTTTAAGAAATAATTACTTTAGTGGGTGGTGTTCCACACAGCTGGCTAATCCATTTACATTTGGATTTGCTATGGTCTATTTTCAAAAGTTAACAAGTTTCTAATTTCTGGGGAGAAATTGTTTGCTTGCATCCTTCCTCACAATGTTATTGAAAAGCCAGTCCTCATAGCTTTACCCTTCCTGTGGATACATTTATAAAGTACATTGCAGACTTTTTAACATCAGCTTATTCAATGTTTTAAACAGGTCTTTCTCTCGCCTCCCAGTTTTCCTTTTTTTCTTTTCCTGCTACTTCTATCCTACAAAAAACTAATTTATTTCATCTGTATCCTTCTAGAGTTTCTTTATGAACGGATAAGCAAATATGAGTTCATAGCTGCTTGATTTTTTATTACATAATTGATGGATGATTGCACACATTATTTTGCAATTGTCTCCTCAAATATATTAAGATTCTTAGTAAAGCTTTCTAAATCACTATATAGAAAGCTATTCATTATTTTGTTCACTAAATACCTATCCATTGAGTTAATGTCCCATAATTGATTCAATCAGTTCTTTGTTAGCATTAATCATTTATTCTGTTCTTTTGTTTAACCACAAACAAAAAGTGAATAATTTGAAGATAGGTCATTTAATACATATGAAAATCCTAAAGGACTTGCTAAACCTAAACACAGACATCATTTATTTTAGCAGATTTTCTCTCCACCCTACAGTTTGTACCATTACCTACTCCCACCAGTATTTATAAATGCTTCCTTTGCCAGGTTATGTTAGCTACTAAAGTTTCTTTTTTCTGATTTGTTAAATGAAAAGTGTTATATTACTGGAATCTATAATACTAGGCATAGAAATAAATTTATTAACTGAACAGATATTTATTGGCTACCTCCACATACAGGTATTTTGGCACACACAAAATTTGACACATCAAACATGGAGAGTGATGTTCATTTTTAGTTCATTTTTATTGTCATGATGATTATTATAAAGAATAAGCATGATGTATGTTGAGGTGGGAGATAAATGAGAGCTAGGTATGGCTCTCTTGTCAGAGTGATGTTTTGGGAAGATGTGCAAATGAAGAAGTTGACCAAATGGATTTTTGAAGGATGTGGATTTCAGGCACAATGAGGAAGAAGGGCAACATTTATTATTTGATTTATTCTTATGTATGAGTATTTTACCTGCACGTATGTCTGTGCACCATATGTGATCGTGGGAGCCAGAAGAGGGCTTCAGACCTCCTTGGATTAGAATCACAGAGAGGTATAAGCTGCTGCTATAGGGTGCTGAACTGAACCCAGGTCCTCTGGAAGATCAGCCGGTGCTCTTAACAATGGAGCCATCTCTGCAGTCCCTGTAACTGGCTTTTCAGGGGAATGGCAAAACCTTTTCACTAAACCTGGAGCGTAACTGCCTGGATGCAGAGCTGTCCATCCTGTTGTCCAGTTCACAAGGAGCAGAAAATGTGAAAGTTAAAGCATATTGGCTTCTCATGTTTGGTAAATGGGAAGTCACTGGATGACTAGACCAAAAGTCGGCATGAGCCGTCATATATTCAAATAATTGTTCTGGTTTTTATTGTGATTATGCTGAACAGAGCAAGGATGGAAGCAAAGGAAGTAGACAGAGATCACCTGCAGGCATCAGTTAAAGGTGGAAGCAGCTTAGAGAGGGTACTAAGTAGATTGTCAGGTTTTATATATGAGTGTATATATGAGATATATTTGTGACATATGATATATATGTGATATAAGATATATATGAAATATATTTAATATGTGTCACATATATACCATAATATAAACATATATCTGGTAATATATGGTGCATGATATATATAATATATGGTACATTATATAATATATAATATATATATATATATATATATCCCTAAATGCTGTTGGGTCTAATCCTGTGAGTTCTGCACATTCCTTTCATAGCCATTTATTTTCATGATGTTTTATCATCTCAAGTCATGATGCCCTTAATCACTAATGGGCCTAATCCTTTCTCTAGCTTTTACTTGCATGGTTTGATTTTGTTGTTACTATTTTTCCCATATGAACTTTAGAGCCGCCGTGTTTCATTGCAAAAGAGCAAACAGAAAAGCGTTTGTGTTTTAACGAAATCAGGTTTCAACTTTAAAATAGATATTTCTATTTTTTAGGACTTTGTACAGACTATGATTTGGATTTCTGTTTTTTTTTAAAGTTCTTTGTTCTTTTATGTCTTAGGTCTTTAAAATAGTCCTTCAAAATAATCCTATGTTTTTCTTATCAAGCTTTAGAGAACAGAACATATTTTAGCTTGGATCATAATAGTCTTTCTAACTTATATGCAAACAAAATATTTGTGTATTTTGCCCTGAGCAGTTTGGACAACGTCATAAACTGGGATGTCAATCTGATAATTGGAAGTAGAGCTCTAGGGAGATTATTTCAACTGAATTCGTTCATATTCATGCAAATGTAGCAGAAAAGTTTGCAGAATATTTTTTCTTCTGAATTAATGAACTTTATGAAGCGTTTATAATGTGGCACACCGATTATTTGCATTTATTCCAAGACTGGAAGAAAATGAAATGACTGGATAGTGAAGAGTGAAGAAAGATAAAGAAAAGCATGGTTAAACCAATAGTTCAGATGTAGTGCTCACCTCTGCACAGGGAGGAACACTGGAAGGCAATGGAGTTCACAAGGCTGGCATTCAGAGCTAATATTGCCACTGAACTTTCCCTGTGATAAAATAGAAAACCAGAAAGGTCATTCACTCACCAGGAGCAGAAAACAAACATGCCCACTAACTTCCTGCATTATCTCTTCTCACACAGCGCAGTCTGCTTGATGCAGAATATAGGAACACAGAAAGAAATGAGGCCAAGGAGCACTGTGGTACATTCTTCATTAAGAGACTCTAAAGGTCAAACAGTGACAGGAAGCATTTTAGCATCTTGGAGGATGATTATCCAGAAACAACACAAGGAGAAAGCTCTTTAGCCTCAGTCATTAGAAAAGGAAACAGCACCCATTCCCTGAATGGCACCAGTGTAACAGATGGCTTTCTCCATACCTCCTTCCTTCATTGTTTAATATCATTCTATGTCATTCATTTTTTACAATATTTCTTGTCTGCTTTACTGAAAAATAAAGTACACTATATTTAAATATAGTTATTATACAATATTACTGTACACTATACAATATAATAACCTTAAAGGAATTATTGTGGGGTCACAATGAAAATATAGATGGGTCCCTTTTAGTATCTGTAGACTTATTTTACTCCACAACAGTTATTAGGGCATGTCTTAAAAAAAATGCTCAGCATGAGACTTTTAGACCTCAGTGTTTTAATTGGCGACTTTCTCCCTCTGGAGTTCCAAATAAAGAGGTTAATCTTATTTTCCAGACGTTGTTAGCACTGTTTGGCATTTTCCTAATAAAGCCACAATGCTCCTAACCTTTCATCTTGGCTTTCTAGTTCGCTCTCCAAACCATTCTGCCATAATTGCTGTTCCCTGGGAACACCACTTTCTACCCAGTTTTGCTCTTACATCTTTATGTTCAGCCTTTGAGAGATGGCAGTAGGGTTTCCATTTCTAATTCTCAGAAAGTAATTGATTTACAGAAAAAGGATAGCAGTACAGTCTATAAGGAAATAATTATCAAGTTCTTAACCTCTGGGTCAAGTCTTGGTGAGAAGCGAGCTCAGAGAGTGGCTGGTAGGGTAGAATGTTATCTCCTCAAGTAAGCCTGCTGACATAAAATTGTACTAGCATTGCTTTTTGTGAGTTTGTTTTAATCTTAATCAACATGAAAAATAAATTTATCAGGAATTATAGTATCTGCATGTTGATTGTGTCCTTTACAAATTCAATGTCTTTTTTTGTTTCTGCACATCACTGCCTTTTAGTTAAAGACTGTGCTGTAGAAGAGCTGGGTTAGGGGCCGAATAAATTAGTCCATGTAACTTCTTGCTACCTAATTTGGGAGACATTCCTTAATTTTCCTAAAGCTTACCTTATAAAATGCAAATCATGTATATTAAAGGATTGTGGTGAAAATCACATGAAATGTTGCACATAACAATTTTGAAAAACACTAGATGAGCAAAAATTTCCTGTTAGTCCTTTTACCTTTAAATACAAGTTTATCTTGTGAATACTTGGAGTGTATTATGACACTTTTCTCCAAAGATATGAATCACTGTTTTTTTGTCAATATTTAAACAAACACATGCACGGGAATCCAATTTATAATAGCAAGAATTGACAAATGAAACTATATCTGTATAGCAAAGGAAACAATTAACACAGTAAAGGCATTTCTTACAGAACAGAAGAAAATCTTTGACATATAATCAGCCCATAAAGGATTAATAACTAAAATATAGAAATTTAGAAAATTGACACCAAAATTTATAATGGGCAACTGAACTTAAGAGACAATGCCAACAACATTATGAAAAATATTCAACAGTCTTAGACTCTAGGTAAGTGCAAAGCAAAAATAAACCGAGATTTTAATCCCCTGATGTCAGCACGACTGTCACCAAAGAAATCAAACAACAAATGTTGGTGAAGATGAAGCTGAAATGGAAGGTGGATGCAATTATGCTGGGGATGCATATTAGTATAAACACTACGGAAATTAATATGGAGATTCCTCAAAAACAGAAAATAGAACTGCCATATAATCCAGCTTTACCACTTTTGCATATGTATCCAAAGGAGCTCAAGTCAGGATAACACAGGAACATCTCCTGTTCATACATGTCTTTTGTATCATTGCCCAGAGAACTTATAAAAATAATTTAGGTTTTTCATCAATCAACATATGAATGCATAAGCAAACTGTGACACACACACATTCAAGTGATTTTATGGCTTAACAAAATTTTGTCCTTTATTAATATTGTTTTAATAATGACAATAATATTAATATTGTCTGATAAAATATTGTCTTTTATTAAGCCAAATATTATCCTTTATGAAGTCATAAAGGACAATAAAATCACTCCCTTGCAGGAACATGGATATTAGGCCCACAATACAAATATTGCATGTTTCCCATCATAATCATAATCTAGACTTTAAAAGAAAGTAGAACGTGAATGCGAAGTAGCAACTACTTAGAAAGAAGTGGGCCAGGGAGAGCACATAGAGAAAGAGAAAAGTGTAAAGACTATAAATCAAAGTACATGATCCACAGATATGAATGAAACTCATCATTTTACACAATGAATGTACACTCAAATAGTGTTTTGAAGAATTAAACACTAAATTATATGTTTATTTTAATAAGATAATACAAAAATGTTACTTTTTTAAAAACCCTGTGAGTTGTCACTAAATAAGCCACTAACTAACCAAGTAGAAATTTAAATCTTATTCATATTAAGTAGTAATTTGCTAACAACTACAAAGAAGAATGTTCTTATGTTAATGGAATTACATAAATGTATAGGCATGGTGAAATAAGGGGAAATAAACATGATTCAAGGCTGGTGAGATACTTAATAATTAGAGGCTGCAGGATGCAGGCCAGATGAAGTAAGTTCAAGCATAGATCTCACAAGGAGCCAGAAGAGAGAACTAACACTTGATAACAGCCCTTTGAACCCTCTATACACACCATGACACACATGTACCTGCACAAGTACACACACACTCTCTCTCTCTTCCTTTAAAGAAACATGCTCACATAACTATTAATATAATTATATATTGTACAAAGAATATACAACTTAATAATTAATCTGGGCACTCAAAATGCACAAGGTAAGGCATATGTATAATTTTCCTCTACAGTGAATATTAACTTTAAATAGCTTAAGGAAAGTTCATCTCCGATGTTATATTTTGTGAATGTCTTAGTAGAATCCAGACATGAATGCTGAAGAAAACTTATGTTTCTTTAGTATAGCTAAACTTTAATAAGCTTTAAAGAAATACCCGAGAAACAGTAACTGGAGAACAAACTAAAATTCACAGAGGAAAATTGAAATATTTGAAGACATCAGCCATCCTGGAAACTAGGAGGAAGCATATTGAAGTAACCAAGAAATGATTGTAATCTCTGCCAGGTATACATTGAAAATGAGATGCTCAGTCAAACTGCAACTGTTGCAGATCATCTCTGCCTTCTCCCGAGCTTGGGTGCATAAAGTTTTCCTGCAAAAAAAAAAAAAAAATATTGGTACTTACTTTGCAAATATAAATGAGCTCATTTGTTCTGAGTACTGCAAGCCAGAACACTTGATCAACAACTGAACCAAGAAAGCCAGATTCCTGAATAATTTTTTTAATATATTCTTTTCCACAAGATAAACAAAATAATTTCCAAGAAGACAGTGCATGGTTAACAAAGTAAAATAGCAACCAATTCATAAAACATCAAATACTGTTAGAAAGTGGTGTATATCACTGAAACTAGGCAAATGCTAAATTATTCTATAGTCTTTCTGGAGATGAGCAGAGGCTAACAGCACACAAGAATAGAATAGTTAGGTATGTCAGTTCTTGACAACAAAACTTACCCAGGTTTGGATATGATGTTAATATCTTTTCCAGACCTTCATTTGTTGAAAGATAGATCTTCAGTTAAGATGCCAGAGCACCCAAGGTTAAGAGAAGATGACTGGCAACATAATAAGGCCTTGACCCTCAGAGCTGACTAATGTATTGCCACAGGAGTTCAGTCAATCTCCTTGGGATTAGTTTGTTTTAAAAAGGAGGCCCCAAGGAGATGTCCCAGTAGGTAATATACTTATTTTGCAAGCATGAGGAACAAAGTTCAGACCCCAGAACCTACATAAATGATGGGCATGCATGGCCTTCTCCTTATAATACTATCACTGAGAAGGCAGAGAGAGAAGATCCCCAGAGCAAACTGGCTATATAGATTAGCTGAACCAACAAACTCTTGGTTCCACTGAGAGACTCTACCTCAAGGCACGACGTGGAGAGTGATTGGAGACTCCCAGTGGCACCCTCTGGCTTCCATACTCACATGTACATATGTTCACATGCAGTTTCATGCATGTGTTCCTCTACACATGCAGGCATTCATACTTACATGCACACATGCATACACATGCAAAAAATGTAAAAGTGATACATTTGTCTTTAAACCAACAAAAATATGACACTTCTATAATTATGCCTGAGTATGCAGAGGTTGTGAAGGATAACTTTATAAAAGCCAAAGAAAAAATTGAGAAGAGAGCAAATTGTAGCTAAACATTTAATCTCAACATTAAGCCTAACTCTCTTGCAGAGAACCAAAGAAAATCACCTTTCAAACTCAGCAGTTGGCCATCTTTATGAATGAGGTGATTGCTTTTCTGCTCTAAAAGATTTAGGTAAACCCTTATTTAATGGCAGGAGCTGGGATTAGATGACCTCCTACCCTCCAGTTCTAATCCTGGGGAGTGTGATTAGAAATCACAGCCTTTAATATGCAATTTGCAATTTCTTTTGCTGAAGCCAAGCTGCCCCAATTGGAAAGTGATAGGTCTTTGAAGTGTAGCAGAGCAGAGCAGAGCAAGGCTTATGCATTCTATAGGATCATCAGAATGATTCCCCACCCTTCCTACGTCCTTACTAAGACTATAAAACTAAATAAAATAATGTGTACACAAATAGGTAAATATATGCATAATAATTTAAAAAGTAATTTTCCTTATGTGCTCCCAAATGTAGCACTATAAAATTAATGACTTTATATTTTTTTAAAAAGGTGCCTATTTTTACAGCATACAAAGGTATTAGAGATTTGTCACTCCCATGGTAGAAATAAATACCCATCTTTAACATATCCCCCCCCCCCAAAAAGCACAAACTGTAAACATATGACACATGTGCTTGAACTCATACATAGTTCTCACTTTAAATAAAGTATTTAAAGCAACAGGAACATTGTATTATCTATCTATCTATCTATCATCTATCTATCTATCTATCTATCATCTATCTATCTATCATTTGTGAAGGTCTGAATGTCTGTGATTAAATAAGCACACTAGTTTTAGTAAGCAATATCAATGCTCCTTTTCATAGATCATGGAAATGTTGTCCCTAAAGGTGTGAATTTTATTTCCTGTAAAATTCATAGGTTAATAATCTTAAACACAGTATGCAGGAAGCCTGTGCCAGGAAGTGATTTCCCATTTGTTTAACTGCAACATAAGTTCTTGTTTACTATATGGCAGTATCTAAGAAGCTTTACGGAACGTCTCTCACCCCAAATTGGTGATTCTCTCTTATGATTTCAGCTGAAATTATTTTAATAATTCTCCTTCTTGTGTTGGTCTGAGGATGCACATTCTAAGAATATGTTCTACCTGTGCTATATTCCCCATCAAAGTGACTGCATTACCAAAAATCAGACAGTACTAATGTATTTCATAAGCCAGTTTTGCTATTCTTTGGTCAGTGTATAATTACTCTTGTCTCAACATGCCATCATCATTTAATGATGCTTATTTTATGATGCAAGAGGAAAGGGAGTTAAAACTAGGAGTATGAAAAATCCATATGAAAACTTACTAATTTATAAGCCAAATCAAATAAAAGTTTTAAAAGGGGGAGTTAAGAGGGCTTAGCCTGCGTGTCTGAATACTGCTTCTGAAAGCTAAGAGTTAGTAAAAAACAAAGAAACAAAAGTACCAGGTACAAAATATCATTTTATTGTAGGGCAGAGAGCTTCCAGAACTACCCAGTCTGAGGGAAAAAAAAACTAATTGAAACAAGCAAGCAAAGCAAAACAAAACAAAAACAGTAAAAATTTAACCAGCCAACCAAACAAAAACATCCCAAAAGAACAAACAAACAGGCTCTTGCTATTCTTCCTGCTTGCCCACTGGAATTGCTTGGTACGATACCCTCTTGCTGATGACAGCACACACTTTATTTACAAGGTATAGAGAAATCAAGCTGAAACTGACTGGGAAGCTTCCTACCTGCTGGCTAGGTTTCATAATGACAGTAGGTGCTATACAGGCTGCTAGGTAGAAAAGACATCAATGGTTGTATATGACTGTGAATCCTATAACCTTCCAGGCAATATGGCACAGGTAGAGCAGTGACTAACTGCTCTATGATTGAACTTGAGACCCACTCCACAAGAGGGAATGACATGTAAATTTTTGTCAGAAAACCATGACTGAAGAGATACTAGGCCTCTCGGTGTGAGATTACTGTTATTATTTTGCTAAATAGTCATGATGTCATACTGCTCTCTAAACACTTACATTTTTAATCCAAGACAGTACGATGCTCAACCTTCATCAGAAAACCCTTATTGCAATGAATAGCAGTGAATGCAAAAAGGCATGACTTTTTCATGTCACTGAGAATAAGGGACAGTTGAGTGCTTCAGTCTTAAACAGAACATTATACCATCCCTTCTAAGGTCCAAGAATCACCACAGAAGAGGAGAAAATAGAACAGAAGAGCAGAAAGACAGGGAGGAGGGCTATGACACGTTCTTTTCTGGGCATGACCCACAATGAGCCTACACTAGACTGGTCTACCAACAATCAATCATGGATCATGAAGGAACTCATGGGTCTCTACATCTTTCTTATAAACTATTGGCTATGAATTCTGGAGGAGGTACAGATGTTGTCTTTGGTATGTACACATTGAGGATCCTGCAAGAAACCAATAGAAGGCCCAAAGTTATGCTCTCATATACAACACTGGTTAAACACAGTGGATCTCAAAAACAACCAAATGGCATGAATGTAAGATAGGGACTCGTATGGAGGAGGGGTTGAAAACTGATTTTCCACTTCCCAGCAAGTATCAAGTAACAGCTGCTTGGGTAGGAGAGGAACTTTGCATCCACATCTCCTATATGGAACTTGTGCAAGTCTCATACATGCCATCAGAGTTTCTGTGAACTCATAGTTATTCACTCTTAACCTGAGAGTTTGAGAGAAGGACTTCTGTCAGGCTCTCTTCTGACCCTGAGCCTGATCTCCTGTAAAATGAAAAGCACAACCGCTTTAATGTTAATCTCAACTCCTTAGACACATCTTTGCCCCTCCTCAAGGTCCTCCTAAAATTTTATCTTATCTCTTCAATATGTCCAAACTTTTGACACATATTTCTATAGCTTTAATAAGTCTTAGTATAATATAATATTTTATAATATATATATATATAATCAGATTTATACTTTATAGGACTTCATAACATAAGTAAGTGTTTACAATGAGTTACTGGAATCATAAAGAACACTTAGGGAGAATTTGAGATGATTAATTTTATACAGCAATTGACTGAGCCTGGTTCTCATAGTTTTGGTCTAATTTTGTCCTCGATGTTTATGAGAAGATGGCATTTGCCTGAAATTGAGATTTAATAGACAGACTTTCAGTAGAGCACCTTGTCTTCCATAATGTGAGCTGCTGCCATCTGATCAGTTGAAGGAATTAAGAGAACTAAGATTGACTGTTATAAACAAGAACAATTCTGCTTGCCAAATGCCACTTTTACCTGAGCAATAGACTGTTATTTTGCCCCACTAGATCTGGGGTTTCCAATCCTTAGTATTTACAAGTAACGTATTTGTGAAAATGTACATATTTAGATTCATAATGTATAAGCAGAATAAAAATAACTTACTAGCATCTTTATATCCTACATGTACCTTCCAAAAACTAGCATTTTTACTATGTTTGATAATTTCTATGATTTGTCTTTTCTTTAAAAACAATTGATGGTAATGGGGGATGAATTCAAGGTGATAGGTTCATGAGTCCTGAAATAGGATAGAAAGCTAATTGTCCAACTAATCTTAGCTCCGTTATTGATTTTTCATTTTCTTTATGTGGCAGAGAAGTACATAAAAATAATTGATATTAAAAGTGTAAAATCTGATTGGAAGCTTCACAACTTCAGAATAGTTATTGTAAGTGTATAGAAGTCCATCAAGATAGAGAATCTGGATCTAACTAATCTTTCTGTGTAATTATTTTTATTTGTAAGTTCTTTATGATAAAGCTAAGAATAAATAAATTTAGCTTATTCTTATAAATTTGCCAATCATATAATAGTCCTTTTTTTGTGGTATTGAGTTTCATACAAATTAGAAAAAACTATATGTATTTCTTTATGAATGCAGAATTTATTTTTAAATACAGCTAGTGAAGCAATTATTCATTTAGCTGAATGTTATATGGTATTATCATGATTGTAATTCATTTTTAAATTTTATTTTTTAAAAACTTTTACTCAAGTTGTGTTTTTCCCATTCCCAATTCTTTGAACATTGGATGCCTTTGTTATGGATTTTATTCTAATACTTAATTCAAGGAAAGTACCAAAGTGTTGCCTTTCTAGGATTAAATTGTAGATAGTGCTTTCATCCTTACAAACAATCTCAACTTGTTTTCAAATGTGATTCCCTCAAGGACAGTATAATCATTTGCTACATTCATAATGTATAGGTGTTCCCAAAACTTATGATACCCAAATCACTATAAAAATCAAATATTTGAATTTTCACAAAGTTCATAGGCATAATATTAGTTTCTCCTTATTTTTATAGTTTCTATGTTCAAAATTATGAATGTATTCTGCAACCTGATTTACATAATAGTTTTTCCCATGTGAGGTCCCTGAGTTTTAATTTTTCCCTTGGCTTGTTTTCCTGTTATATTGGTCACTATGAGTTTTGTATATTCTGTACACTAAGAACTTGCCACTTATTTGTGGTACCAACATTTTCTCTAATAAGCAGTGGTGGCGCATGCCTTTAATCCCAGCACTCGGGAGGCAGAGGCAAGCAGATCTCTGTGAGTTTGAGGCCAGCCTGGGCTACAGAGTGAGTGACAGGACAGGCTCCAAAGCTACACAGAGAAACCCTGTCTTGAAAAACCAAAAATAAAATGAAATAAAATAAAAATAAAAGATAAACGTTTTCACATTTCAATTTAGGTTCCTGAAAATGTTCAAGTGTTTTCTTTTCTTCCTTCTTTTTCCTTGTTCTTTCTATTCTCTGTTTCTTTCTTTCTTTCTTGTTTTTATTTAGTGCTATTGGTTTGATTCCAAGGCATTATCCATGCTAGGCAGTAAATACATTATTTAATAATATATTTCATTGTTTATCATTTTTATAAATTTTAAATTATATACATTTTAAAAACCTATTTTTAAGGTTATAGAAAATTACTGTTATATTGCCACCTTAGTTTGTGAAAGACTTTGATTAATATGAGATGTATTTTTTTCTTAGGCTTTGGCAGAACTCAATGTTAAAAGCTCATGGGTGGTAGGCCATTTTGAAATGATTCATTGTTCTAGTTATTCAGGAAATTGTTGCTCTTGACCTGCCAGAATCTGAATCAGTTATTTTTCAAAAAAATATTTTAATAATATTACTTGATAATTCAACTATTTAACTCCTTTTGGGTAACTTGGTATTTTTAATTTAAACTTGTTTGAATATTTCTAGTGTATTTCACAAATTTTTCACATGCTTTCTTTAGTAGAGGAAGAGGCTTTTCAATACTGACAGTTCTCTTATTAGAGTAACTAATTTCATTTGCCGTTGTTTATCTATTGTCCTTTGCAACCTTGGTACACATTGCTAAAAATCTAGCAGGATAATTCATAAGTACCACACTGATATTTTGATGTAGCTAGAGAAAGTGTGTAACATATAAGTACCATGACGGTGAGTTGAGAAAATCGCTATTGCAAAGTCAAGACAATGGATGCTCCAATATATTTATCTCAGAAAAATGGTTTTGCCTCATCTAATATTTAAGTAAATGTGCACACCAGATAAAGAAATCCAGATTTTAATTCTGGAATTCACATTTAGCTGGGCATTCTAAATTTTCCTTTGCTAAATCTGGCAAACACAATTTGTACCCTTCCTGAGCAATTCTTCCCCACAGCCCACAGACCTGGATAAACTTTAATCTATTTTCTGCCAGTGTAGATTAATCTACATTAAAGAGCCATGTCCAGAGGATCTTACAAAATGGTATCGTTTGCATTTGTGTTCTTAGAATTTTCTCAGTCTAAGATTTGTGGCTAAAAGATCACAGCAATCAAATGACTCCTGATAATATTGTTATATTCACAGAAATTGACTTGCTCAGTCATCACCAGAGAAGCTTCCTTCTGCAGTAGATAGAGACAAATGCAGAGACCCACAAATGGACAGCCTACAGAGTGAGAGACTTTGGAACACTTAGACCTAAAGAGAAAATCTTCATCTAATCCCTTTCTGCAGGGCTCAGAAAACATTGTGGAAGAGGAGGCAGGGAGAGATTTAAGAGCCAGAGGAGATGGAGAACACTGAGGAAACAAGGTCTAACCACAGCAAGATGGAGGCACATAAGAACTCACTGAGCCTATGACATCATGCACGGGGCCTGCCTGGGTCCCAGCATTAAGAAGAGGAGTGGAAATTAACCACCATCCCTAACCCAGATACTATATCCAATTGAAAAGATCTTATGAAAGAAAGATTAGTTTTCTCCAGTGGAGTCTCACTGGGGCTATGAACGAATAGCACAAAATGAACTCAATAGCATTTTTGTATGTTCTTTGTCTCATAATGCTTTATCAGGGTCTTCCTTTCTTTGTTTCCTTCCTCCCTCCCTCCCTCCCTCCCTCCTTCCCTCCCTTCCTTTCTTCCTTTCTTCCTCTTTCTTTCTTTTCTTTCTTCCTTCCTTCCTTCCTTCCTTCCTTCCTTCCTTTCCTTCCTTTCTTTCTTTCTTTCTTTCTTTCTTTCTTTCTTTCTTTCTTTCTTTCAACTTACAAGTTCTTTGCCTATACATTATGGTTTCCTATTCTGTGCTTTTTATGGGCTCTGAGTGTGCAAATATGTGTGTCTCTGCATCTGTATGTTTCTTTTGCCTTTTCTTCTACTCTTATTTTCTGTTTGCCTATTTATTTCATCCTATTCTGGTTTGACTTTATATTATTATTATGATGATGACCATGATGATGATGATGCCTGAAAGAAAGGGTGTGGATTTGTGTGGGTCGGGAGGAAGGGAGAATCTGAAAGCATTTGGTGGAGGGAAACTTTAATCTGAATAGAGTGTATGAAACAAAATCTATTTTCTATTAAAGAAGATTTTGAGGGTTTACTGACATTTCTATTTATTCTTGAATCATTTACTTACATGAATATTACAATCAAATATTCAGCTCTTGATGATTTCTCAGGTTTTTGTTGTTATATTGTTGATTCTGTTTATTTGGTGGTTCCAAGAATATCACTATGGAGCTCTGGCTGCATAGAACTTACTGTGTAGACCCGGCTGTTTTTCTCGAAACAAAATTTGAATTTAAGGTCAGATTTTTATTATTATTATTTTAAGAAGCTACATATTTATTTCATTTTCTGACTCCATGATTGCACCTTTAACACTGTCACAACAATTTCCTACTCCTCAATAAGGAAAGGCTACTTGATCCTGTCATGGACACACTTGGCACCCATGGAATTCCGTAGGTCCTGCTGATGTGCTTCTTTGTGCAAATGTAGATGATTCTGGTTTATTTTCATCATGTTACCCTGAAAAAAATAGATTCACATTCACTGATCTTTACTCCCATCAGGTTAACTTTGGAGAGCTGGATTCCAGTATCATTCCTCATCTAAGGCCTATATTTAACATGGCAGGTAAAGTTACCTGAAGAGTGGGACAGATACAGCTATCATGCTCATTCCTTCCAATGATTTCTTATCCCATTTTTAAAAAAGGCGAATAAACATTAAAAGGGAAAGATTAATATCCTAGAGTTTCTACCAGGCCATGTATCTCCACCAGTGCAAGCTCTCATCTCCTATTGTAAGCTTCTTCTCTGATGTCCCCATGGCAATGTCCTCTTGGTGGTTCAGTACCACACCAGGGATTCTACTTCCTCGTGAACTGCTTGTGTATTCTCTCTGGTAACATTTGTGTTTCCTGAGGGACTTGAATGCCTGCCTTTTTCATATGTAATCGGTCTTTATGTACAGACACATTTCTTTGCACTTTTTATGGATTTCTTTCTGGATCACTTCTGGTTGACGTTTATACATTGATGAGGCTTAATTTTAGGGTCTCCAGCTGCTAGACTGGCACGATGTCTCTGAGCTAGACTTCAACACAGTCCTCCTTTAATAAAAGTAGGCCCCAATAGTTCACACCAAGAGCCTCTCTATTCCTGTTTTTTGTTTGTTTGTTTGTTTGTTTGTTTTTCAAATTTAGTTTCTTCCACATTGTTATGACTACCTGCTATCTACTACTCAAAGATTAATTTCTATATGTCTTCCTTTAAGTTCTATCAAGGTCAAGAGGAGCACTTTGCACACAGTCAACCCCAGGTGAACTCTTACTGACTGAAGAGATGAGGAGGTCAGTGCATGTTGTAGAATGCATAGCAAACGCTTAGCTCCCTGCTGTTGAAGGGTGCTTCAGCCACCTGAATGAGTCTCCCTGGAGACTCCCATGTTATGAGCTCTATAAACTCTCATCCGAATTTCAGTTTGTTCTTGGGGAGAACATGTCATTTCCATGCTTGTTACCAGATTAGTGATATGCCCCATGGTCTAATGTCTGAAATCCTCTTTCAATGGGCGTTTTCTGGACAAGGAGAAGTGACAGATGCTAGTAAATAAGAAAGGAAGACAATATCTCTCCCACTAACTGGGTTCAGTAAATAACCTAGATACAACTAATCCCTTCCAAGTTTCAAAGGCTATATACAAACGCAGGGCATGTTCCTGGAATATTATGCCCCAACAGCTGGTTTTAAATCTTTTTTTCCCACCACAAACCAATTTAAATGCCCTGGGTGAGGATTTTGACCTTTAGTCTTTGTCAATTAAAGGTGGTAATAATGACCCATCTAAAAAGCTACTTAAGTTATGAGTAAGTTTCTAGGTTGAAAACACTTGAACATAATACTAGCATCTTGTGAATTAATAATACATAATCAGTAAAACCTGTCATAATGTTGTTATTATCATTAGCACGTTCTGAACTCAATATTTCATTTTAATGTAATGTAAAGCAGGTTTTCAAATACAATTGTACCTTTGGTACTACTCATTATAAAAATCTTTCTGTTACCTGGGCTGCAAAAGTGGTATACATATGAAAAATAAAAAGAAGGAGGGAGGAAAAGAATGAAGAGAAGTAGAGTTAAGGAAAGAAAGAGAGAGAGAAAAAAGAGAGGGAGGAGGGAAATAAAAAAGAGTGAGGAAAGCCAGGTTTGCCATTACATGCCTGTCATCCCAGAACTCAGAATGATAAAGCAGGAGCAGCCTGAATTTGAGGTCAGTCCAGACTACCCACTGAGTTTAAGAACAACTTGGATTGCACAGTGAGGCCCTGACTCCCAAAGAACAGACAGACAGACAGACAGACAGATAGATAGATAGATAGATAGATACATACATACATACATACATACATACATACATACATACATGATAAGTACATAGATAGATAGATAAGTAGATAGATAGATAGATAGATAGATAGATAGATAGATAGATAGATAGATAGACAGATGATAGGTACATAGATAGATACAGATATAGAATGGTTAGGAGACAGAGGCAGAGAATCAGAGTCGGGGAGAGGAGGATCAGAGCCAAGACAAGATAAGAGAAAGGAGGGGGAACTGGAAGGGAGAAGGAGGAGAGACAGAAAGAGAAAAAGAGGGAAAAAGAGAGAGGGTCAGAGGAGAGAGAGACAGAGAGACGTGAGAGGGGAGAATGAGACAGAGAAATCTAGAGGGAGAATTTCCCCTGTCCATTCTGAACAATTATCCATGAGCCTGAATCCAGGTTCTTTTGTTCATCAATATAAGTTCCCTGAATCCAGGGCAGGAAGATGCAGTACTGCTAGTTTTGAATGTTTTTAGAACATAAATTGGTCCATAGAAATGTGTCTGCAGTTACTATTGAGTTGTTACAGAGATAAATTTGATTTGGCATCCTGGGAAGCTCTGTTTTCCAAATTAGATCTGCTCTCTTATTTTGGGCTGCTTTAAAAGGTTAAAAATCAAATAAAACTTGCTTAATTAATTTAGGCTGGTTTAGCAGTCATGTGTGCATCAGAGTGAGCAAGGACACGCATATGAGTACTATTTATAAAGCCAGGCCATCACATAGCAGAATGAAGACAGATATAATTTAATCTAGTCCAATTTGGGGGAAGTGAAACTTCAATCTTGGGTTTATGCTCAAACTCTTAAGGAACTGAGACAAACAAAAACCCATCATTTAAAAGCAAGGTTCTGTTTGTAAGAAAATTAATGATCAGAACAATTGATTCTGAAATATCACTAGGTACCTGCTACTGGGCTCCTTAATCCTTGGGCTATGATGCCATTTCAGAAATAATAACCTAGCACACAATAGGAATAACAAGTTGTCTCTGGTGGCAACTGTCACAGGTATTCAAGAATGAAGGTTACGGGCACAAGGCAGAGCCAGCACCACAGGAAAAGCATGTCTCCATGGATCGCCTGTAGATCTCGTGTTGAAAAACCTGATGCTGTGATTTAAACAATATATTTATTATTTATTTAACTTTTTAATATTAAATAATATTATTTTAAACAATACATTTATCACAAAGTTTAAATTTCTATTATGCCAAGAAAAATCATTTTGTCCCTCTAAGTTTTAGGCTATCTCCTTGAATAATAGGACAATTTCATTCTGCTGGTTTAGATTAAATTATGTAATAAGTGAAAGCATAATGCCTGGCAAATAATACTGATTCAGTTATTATTGATATCAGAATACATGAATCTGAGATGTCCACTGGCACCATCACAGTACCCAGATCTACAAAGCCTTGAGCTTGCTACCTCGCAAATTCAGGTGTGGCCAATGTAAGGTTCTTGCTAGTAGCTGTCTTTAAGCATGCGCATGCGTGGCGGTGGTGGTGGTGGTGGTGGTGGTGGTGGTGGTGGTGGTGGTGGTGGTGGTATTTAAGTGGTAGTTAGGTGACAGGGCTCTTCTCTTGTGACCAGGGTTAGATGCTCTTACAAGAGGGTCTTGCAAAGAGCATGTATTCCTATTTGTTTCATTTTGTTCTCCCTTTATCTGCTATGCCACTATATGAGTTCCTCTCCTCAGAAGGAATGAGAATCCAAGACAATTTAGACTCAGAGGTGGACAATTCTCAGACACTGAACTTTCTGGAACTTGGGTTCTGATCTTCCTAGCCTCTTGTGAGAAGCGAATTTCTACTTTTGTTTTCTTTTGTTTTGTTTTAATAAATTACCTGGTAGTCACTATTCAGTTATAATAGCACAAAGTGAATTAAAGCACACTGGTACTGGGATTTGTGCTTGAAAAAAAGTGAGTGTATCCTGCTGGACGCATGCTGGGGGAAGCCCTAGCCTCATCCTGCAGGGGTAATCCCTGCAGACACTGGGATCCTGCTAGAGCTGCCAACCAGGCTGCTGCTGAGTTTGGCTTCCCTGTCTGTTGGCTAGGAAGACTCATCAGAATGCAAGGGATGTTCCTTGGGATCCTCCCATGTATTTCCACCCCTGCTTGCAAGAGTCTATCCAACCTCGCCCCCATCCCCCCCCCCAATTTTTTTTTTTTTTTACTTGAACACTTGTCATGAATAAGGCCAAGAGTTTATCTTTTGTTTCAGCCACTTTGCATGGTGAGAAGTTTTTTTCATTTCCAGCTGTTTTAGTGCTGTGGTGGAACAAAAGATTCTTCTTCTTCTGGGCTTATCTAAAAGATTTATGTCATTTAAATACATTTGGAGCTGGTATTAAAATCCCTTAGGTCAGCCACAGTGATGGCACACAACTTTAATTCCAGCACTTCAAAGGCAGATGTAGGCAGATATCTGCGAGTTCTCGGCCTACAGACTGAGATCCTGGAAACCCAAGACTACACAGAGAAACCCTGTCTCAAAATAAAACACAACAAAAAATAATAATAATAAAATAAAATTCCTTAGGTCATCATACCCTTTCATCACTTTGTCCAGTGACAATGGGAGTATTCATCCAAGACAAAGCCAAAACATGTTTAAACTATACACAAAGTTACTGTGTTTCTTGCTTCTTATAATGGTTGACTAGAAGCATCCAATGTGGATATCAGTTATTTTTCTATAAACTGCATGTGCTCCAGACTTTGGGTATTAAAGTGGTAACAGACCTATTAATGAAATTCCTATAACAGTTCAAGAAACTCATCTTAAAACTCCATTTCTCTAGAAATATTTCCAGCATAAAAACTGTTTTAGCACTCCAGATAGGTAGAACTAGAAAGATGCGTACTCGCAGATTTATAGCAAGAATTATTACAGCAGTTGGCATACTCGGTTTTAGAACATGGAAAAAGTCCACTGTAGCCTCTCTGCAAGCAGCAGACTCAGGGACTCTAAACAGTGTGCCCCCCCCCATGTCATAATATCTCAGAGAAGACACTACTATAACCCAGAATCTGAAGGTGATACCTTAAGAGCCAGGGGTATGACTGGTGCAGGACCTAGAATCTAACTGCTGGAGAAATTGTAACTTGGATTCCAAGAAGAACAAGGGTGTCTCAACTTTGGGAAGAGAGGATAAGGTGAAGGATATGCCATTTCTCCTCCTTTTGCAAAGGTCCCTACCTGGTAGTTCCCACCCACACTAAGACAGATCTTTGCTACTCGGTCTACCAACTCAAGTGTTATTCTTCTAGAGATACATCCTAAGACAAACATGGAGCTCTTCTATCATTTTAACCCAGTGACAAACTACACGTCTTTTTTATTGTCCTGATGAAGCAATAAAATGAGTTTATGGGATGACAGAATACGTAATAATTTTTTTGTCTATCTGCATATTCCGTAATTCAAGGAAGTCCAAAGCCCAAATCAATGATTTCAATATCAGATTACAAAGTTGTCCCTAAGAGTAGAATTAATGTGAAGTCAGTAAATTAGAGCTGAGGTACTAAATAGAAGAATAAGAACAAAACATCTGATTTCTCATGTTAAAAATTATCTTTAGCTCCAAGCAATAAATTCGCCCCAATACATTTGTCTTCTAGCCAGTCTTTAAGCAATACTGTAACATTAATCATTGGCTTGTGAAAGTAATCAAACAAGCAACAAATTTTAAACTCGGGACTTGCACTGGGATTCATAATGCAGACATATTTCATGGTATACTCATCCATGTCATTAAATATACTTAGATCCCATTCCATTCCCGTAACCGCTTCCATGATCACTCAAATTGTACTCTCAATTTAATAAGATATTTCCTTGTAAATAATAATGCATATTCCAAAACCATCACTCAGAAACAAAATGATAAATTCTAGTGCTAGACAACATAAGAATATGCAACTTTGTAATTAGAAGACATATTGCAGATGCAGGGTAACTGGGATACTGCCCCAATGCTGCTCTTTAGGGCTGGGTGAGTAACTGAGTGAGTGACACATAATTTAGGATACAACCAGTTGTGTAGTAAAATCCCAGGGCACATAAACGTCAGTGGTCCTGGGCCATTCTTAGAAGACTCTTGAGAGCCTCTCTTCAACTGAGACCTGTCCTATGCCATTTACTTCCCAATGAAATTTAAACCATTAACGTTAGCCATCCAGTACAGGTTTTTTTCCCTTGCTTTTGAAATACTAATCACAAACTTAAAGCTTCTATAGTCACAATCTGGTACTGTGTGATTACTTGGTTTTAGGTATTGTATTATACTTCTAAATACACTTTTATTGTAAAGCATTCTCTTAGTTACATATTACTGAAAATTATCTTTTGCTAATTCTTTGGTTTTATAAACAACCTTGTTATGAACAATTAATAGTATTCTTGAAGGAGTCCCCTTATGAGCCATTCTCTGCCCACTGATGTCTGGCAAACAGTGATTTGTTTTACTGGCTCCACAGTTTTGCATTTTCAGAATATTGTAGTATTATGGTCACATAATATGTAGACCATCTTACTAGTTTTTTAATTATATAATAAGCACTAAATTTCTGTCATAAATTTCACAGATGGTTAGAGCATTTATCTTTGACACTGAATGATATACTTTTTTCTAGCTGTACTGTATGTTATTTATCCTCCATTCATTACATAAGAATAACTGGCCGGGTGGTGGTAGCACATGCCTTTAATCCCAGCACTTAGGAGGCAGAGCCAAGAGGATCTCTGTGAGTTCGAGGCCAGCCTGGGCTACCAAGTGAGTTCCAAGAAAGGCGCAAAGCTACACAGAGAAACCCTGTCTCAAAAAACAAACAAATAAAACAACAACAAAAAAGAAAGAAAAAAAAAAAAAGAAAAGAAATGTAGCCAGGCAGTGGTGGCGCACACCTGTAATCCCAGCACTCGGGAGGCAGAGGCAGGTGGATCTCTGTGAGTTCAAGGCCAGCCTGGTCTACAGAGCTGGTCCAGGACAGGCTCCAAAGATACAGAGAAACCCTGTCTTGAACACCCCCCCCCCAAAAAAAAAGAATAACTGTTGTATTGTAGGATATTTGCTCACACTATGATCAAGACTATGTTAAAAATGTTATCCTTGGATTGAGGAATGGAACCAAATAATTAGCCATAAAGAGTATGGAGGACCCAGGGAGATGGCTAGTGAAATGCATGGGAAGTATCAGGGAGGACTTAGAGATTTTTAGGCTTTTTTTGTTGTTGTTGTTCTTGGACTTATGGAAAGACATGCCTACTGGGTCTCGGGTAAAGAGGGGAAGATTAGCTGGTTGCTCCTCTGCCACCTCTTTGATCTATCAGTTTTTCACTCCAATATCTGACTCCATAGTCTTTATTGGCAATAGAAAAACTTAAATAAAAACTACATAGTTGTTTCTAAGTTTGGGTAATTATGAAACAATTTCTATGGTTATTGAAATTTATACACACAACTTTTTAACTCTTTTTATTAACTACTAAGGAGCATGAATGTTCAATTATGTATGAAAAGCATGTTTAGTTTCCTAAAAAACTACTTAAAAACCTGTCTTCCAGAGTGTCTATACATTTTCAGACAGTCTGGCTGAAAAGCTAGTTTCTTCTCAGCAATTGTTGCTGCTTATATAACTCTGGAACAAGGCCTTGTAAATTTTGTGAGTTTCAGGAACTTATTGAGCCTTGTAAGGTGTGTTTACTTTCTGAGTCCTAAGGATGTCCTAAGGATGTAATGTTTATTAGGAGGAAGTTGATACACAATACCTGTACAGACTTACTCATCTGTTGCTCTTCATTCCTGAGGTTGGACTTATCTGAAATTTCTGTATGAATTAGGAGGCTCTGAAGAATTTTCTGAGTCTTTTTGATACCTGATTTGTGGTAATCATAGTGCAAGCCTATGAATTTGTTGTCTATTACAATTGTGTCATCCCTGTAAAACACATGAGACATTCCTGATGCTACACTGAAGACTGAAAATAAATCAGGATAATTTGAGTAATGCAAGAAAACTGTTTTTTTTTTCCAAATGGCATAAATTAAAATGGGACTATGTGAGCAACAATGTAGAGACAATCCATCAAACATACGTTTTTTTAACAATTTTACTTTGCTAGGATGCCCCAAATTCAATATCATTTCTTTCATAGACTCATAAAATAGCCTCAAACTATATGTAAGAAAGCAAGAAAAATCCATGAAATGGACCTTTTGCATTAGCTGTGATAGTAATCATAACATCTTAGAAAAGTCCCAGTTATTTTGTTTTAATGTGTACTGAAGTATCACTTCAAACTGAGATGAGTATGGTCACCATTATCAGTTATGAATAGACAGGATGAGAAGAACTATTGGCACATGTCCATCATCTCATGACTGGGTGGGGGAGAAGATAGAGGATTTCAAGTTCTAGTTATCCTGGTAACTTATTCAAACTCTGTCTCAAAACAAAATAATTAAAAGAAGGCCAGAGATGGAGATCTAAGTTTTAGTGAACTTGCCTAATATGTACAATAACATGTGTTTCATCCCTAAATCTGAAAAAAAAAATGCAAAGAAATAATGTGAAGAATTTAGTTACCACCTATCCTCTTAGACTGAGTTGAAACACATACTATTAAATGATTTGTAGTCAGGAATTGTTGAAAGTATTCAAGAGTTATTGAAGAAAGTCCTGATCAACAAAGGATTTCCCCCTGGTTCCTGGGTAACAAAGGTAAAAATATTGACAGAGACATAGGAGAGCCTTTTTATCTTGCGTGCTCTGGGACCTCAGGGGTGATAACCACAGATGCTTCTAAAAACAATGCCCTTGAAATTCCATGCTTTTCATAGGATGCCATACCAACACCTGCAGCCATGAAGATCCTAAGAAGAATCTCATAAAAGTGGGAATTCAAGTATGAAATAAGAATATAATGAAGATTGCTCTTTACTGCACCTGACGCTGTGGCTGCAGATTACATCTCCTCCATGAGATTTCGCTGAGGACTGTAGAGAATACTTGTAGGGTTGATATGTTTCTGTTAGGTATCTTAGGGAACAGCTTTGGGTCTATTTAATGTAGAGTCCTTCAAGCCCCAAGACTGATAGCACCACAGTTTAGAAAGGTGTAGAGTATGTTTGGTGCCCATAAACTTAAAAAAAAAAAATTCTTTACTAACATTCCTTGGCTCCTACATGCTAGTCATGTAAGACATCATTCCTGTTTGAAAAATACACCTGCTGCTTTAAATGTCAACCTAAAATGAAAATTGTACTTGAGAAGAAAGCTGTTTCTCTAAAATATGTCAACAAAATGTCTTCTAGCTCTCACTACTTTCCTAGTCAAGTAATAGAGACCCAGGGATTATCTTAAATTCCAGTAACAAAACCATTGCCTGAAAAGTTTAGGAAACAAAACTTCCCAAGGTCTCTTCCAGTTCGCAGGGTATTTTAAGAGTATCTCAGAAATCAATGTAGATATGTTTCCCAGATAACTTTTATGTAAATCAAAGCTTGAGAAACATTGCCCAGTGAATTAATTGACTCATTCATAGTCTAACTTTGTAAACATTGCTTTCTCTCTACACTTTGTCACAGCAGGGAGACAGGGAATGGGCTACATGAGCAATTACAGGAAAATAATGAGAAAAACAGCTCTACACAGACCTAGTTAGTTGTGCTAAAGTCACGAGAAAGAGTCTTGATTACTGCTAAATTTGACTTTGTGATGAAGATAATCAAGCAGTGATTATATAAATGTGAGCTGCTGGGTTAGTAACTGAGTAGCTGAAGATACACATCTACTATACATCAGCATCTGCTGTACTGACAAAAACAATTTGACCTCACCTCAGAGATTTCACTCTCCTGTGCCATTCATGGGGGTTGCTTTTACCTTAAGAAGAAAGCTGTTTACTTCAAATTCTCTGGAAGGATTTATATATATATATATAACATTGGAAAATTGGCAAGTTTACTAAGAATGCACAGATTAGATTTTACTCAGTTAACTTTCAGAAACAATGCATACTGATTTTGAGGTATAACAGGTGTACTTCTGTTCTTGCCTTCTCTGTGCTATAAGTCTTCAGTGCATTATGGCAAAAAGATAAAGGCTACAACATTTTTTAAATGTTCTCAATAGTTTTCTCTTTTGAAGAGAAAATTAAGTAGTACATGAACCCAGAAATGGAAAACTAACATAGCTTTGAAATTCAATTTTTAGGGAAAAGCCTGAATACAAGGGGTAATGGTCCCATCACTGCGTTGAAGGGAGAAAATGTTGAAATTGAAGGTACGGTAGTGGAAATACTGGATGTTCTACAGAGGGGTATGGACATATAGTCATTTTGATATTAAGAAATGTGGTAGTCAACTATGACACATTCTTTGAGGTGTCAAAAGGAATAAAGGATATATTTTTGTACCTTTCACAACCTTTTGGTATTGAGAAAATAAAATATATGTGAATGTAAAGAAGGACATGGAATTTTATACAGAAGATATTGTTAATAACACACTGTTAACATCAAATAGAATGACTTCTCCTATTCTAGTAATAATGTATAACATCAAATTTTTCATTTAAATAATTTTGAAGTGTAAAGTCCATAGTGGAAATGTATTCAGTTCATGATACTCAGAACTCTAGAATCCTTTTATTTTACAACCCTGAAACTGGTAACATGAATTCCTTATCCACATAATTAGTTCCAGGTAGTCCCTCTTCTATTTTTCTATTTCTATGATTTTTAAAAGCATATTTTATTTCACATAAGTGGAATTACATGGAATTTGACCTTTTGTGATTGACATATTTTGCTTAGAATTACAACCTCATGATTCTTCCATGCTGTGACAGGATTTCCTCCTTAGACAATAACATTCTCTTATGAATACTGCCATATTTTAACACTCTATCTGTTGATGGGTAGTTTGGCTGTTTCTCCCTCTCTGAAAGTAATCCTGTATTGAACATGAGTGTACAAATATGTCCTGGATATTCTGCTTTCGATGCTATCAGCTATGCATTCAGATATGGGATTGCTGGTTTCTATGCCTGTTCCATTTTATATATTTTGTGAAACCTTCGTGTTGATTTTTTAAAAAAACTCTCCACCATTTACATTCTTACCAGAAGTACAGAAGGGCATGAAAGTTCTTGAATTTTTCCCAACACTTTATTTGATTGGATAGGAAGTAATGTTATAGCATCATTTTGATGTGCATTTATCTCATGATTAACTACATACTATTTAGTTTGAATGATTTTCACCAGAGTACTTGGGAGAAAAACTTAAAAGGATATGGATTTCTTTTGGCTTTTTTGTTTACATGTCTCAATCTGCTGTTATTTGTCTCCCAGGCACTTGAGTAGATAGTCCTAGTCGAAAACAGTGTTGTGGAGGAGGTTCTTTATTTCTACACAGATAGGCAGCATGGAGATTGGAAGTGACTGTGAGCAGGAGTCACCTTCAAAGTTATAAACACAGAGATTTCCTTCTTCCAGGTAGGCTATACCTCTGAAGGTTTTTAATGTGTTCAAAAACATTGACACCAATTAACAATGAAGCATTTAACATAGGTGCCTGTAGGAAAATTTTTCTATGCAAGCCATCAAATTAGAGTTGTGGAATTGTCTTTACATATGCTTTGTGGCTATTTATATTTCTTCTTTAGAGATTGTCTCTTCAAGATCTTTGCTTATATTTAAATTAGGATATTTATTGTATTGTTACTGACTTATAAAATATCCTATGTATTTTGAGCATTATCCCTTATTAGTTGAAAAATTTGCAAATATTTTCACCCATTCAGTAGTGTGCCTTTTCAATTTTTTATAATAAGATTTACTTAGTTTAGTATTCATATACAGACTCTTCTTAACTGTAGCTCCATTCTCTAATACTTCTTTGTTCTGTTATTTTTAAGTATATTTTACTTAATCTTTGAGATTTGCTTACATATATACAATGTGTACAATTTATTTTGATCATATCCTTCCCTCTCCTCCTATTCATTTTAGAATCTGCCAAAGCAAATCTGCATTTCAATTTCTTGTCTTATTTAAGCCCACTAAGTCCAATTAGTGCCACCTATAGGTACATGTGTATAAATCCATCTCCTGATATGTGGGTATTCTTATACCTGAAACTTTCCCTCCCTCCCAGAAACCATCAACTGCCAAAAGCTCTTCAGCTAGTGGTAGGATTTCTTGAGCCCCTCCTGCATCTATGCTGATATGTTGACCAGCTTGATCTTGTACAGATCAGGTGCAGACAACCACAGTCATTGTGAGTTTGTTTGTTCAATGACCTTTGTTCAAAAGTACTGATTCACAGTAGTCTTTCCTAACCTCTGCCTCTTACAAAATTTCTGCCTTCTCTCCTAAGGTATTCCGTGAGCACTGGGGGAAAGAAATTCATACAGCTTTCCAGTTTAGGGCCAATCACTCCAAAGTCAGTTTTTCCCTTCACTTTAACTGGTTGTTAATCTCTGTACTAACCCAGTCTCCAGCAAAAGTCTCCCCCCTCAAAGCACATGGATTAGCATTTCTAATCCACAAGTAGTTCAACGAGCTCTTATAGAAATCTTGACCTGCCATCAGATATTGCTTGTTGTGGTGCTGGCTTTAATAGTCAGCTTGGCATAATATAGAATCACTTGGAAACTGAAACTCAATGAGAGGACATCTAGATCAGGTTGGTCTATAGGCATGTCTGTGAGAGATTTCCTTGAGTATGCATTCATTAACATGGGAAGATCCAGCCTGAAAGTGGATGGTACTACTCCAGGAATTAAGGCTATTGACTATATAAGAGAAGAGAAAGCTGACTGAGTATGCAACATGTACAGATCCATTTCTCTCTGTTTTTCACTGTGGATATGATGTATCCAACTATTCCAGGTTTCCTGTTTCTCCTCATGCTATAACCTGGAACTGTCAGATAAAATGAACACTTTGTAATCTAGGCTGATTTTGTCATGACATTTTTATAATGGCAGCAAAAATAAAACTAGATACCTTGAGGAGTTACACAGATCTTCTGCCACCCATTGCTGCTCTCATACTGTGCTCCCAGTAACTCCATACCCCTTCAGTGTGTGCTCTGAGGTCTAGATTTTGCTTCTCCTCAGAAAAAATAACCTCAGATTACAAATCAAAGACAAATCCAAATAGCTTGGAAGAGTCTTCTTGGGGATCAGTGCTTAAAAAGAATGTAAGAGTGTGCAGTGGTTTAGTAACAAAGGAAAATGTTACTAATCAATGGTGTCTGGCAGAAGGCAAAGTGGGAGAATGACAGGCTTCCTGCCATGCTTTGACTATGTACTTCAAAAGCGAAATATAACAATGTCCTAATTGTGCACTGATATTTATATTGCAGCTAATAAAAATTTGCTCCCTTGAAGGCTGTTTGTTATTCATTTTCACATCAACTCTAATACTTATGTGCTCTTCCTATATGTTTGTTTCATGCTATCTCACTTGATACAAGAGATACTATTCACAGTAGGTTATTCTTGTTATTTTGAGCAGAGAATACAAATTGACAGGAAAATTAGATACCAGCCCAAGTTTCACACTCTGAAAGGACGGTGCTGGGATGTCATATCTGAGAGGCTCCTGGAAGGAAGTGTAGTGATCAGTGCATGACACAACACTAGAGCACACATGCTGCATATTTATCATGCAGTCTTGATTTGACAATATTGGCTGTGTAATCAAGTGTCACAGTAAGAGTTCTTTATGACTATGCAGAGTTAATATGGATGCACAATATAGTCAGGAGTCTGGAAGAGAAGGAGAGTGTTATCACATAGAAGAGAAGGAGATAGACCTGGTCATATAGACCTGGAATTCAGCTGCTTAAGACACAGAGACAGGAGTGTCTTGGCTATATGTTGAGTTCAAAGCCAGACTGGGCAACTTAGTGAGGAATTGTCTCAAAAGGAAAATTACAAAGGTTATGAGAATTAGAAAAATCAAAGGAGTATTGCCTTACTTAAGAGGTGGTCCATAGAGATAGAGCCAAAGATGATATGAGAGTTATTGTCATATTTATCAAAACTACTATTTGTTTATTTGTTCATTACTATGTGTATGTGTTTCTGGTGTTAGTACATGACTGTGGACACACACATTTCACAGTGTTATTTTTAATTAATTAATTTATTTTTCTATTATCAGCTTGATACAGTGTAAATTCTTTTTTAAAAGATATATTTATTTATATGTATACAGAAGAGGGTGACAGATCTCATTACAGATGGTTGTGAGCCACCATGTGATTGCTGGGAATTGAACTCATGACCTCTGGAAGTGCAGTTGGTGCTCTTATCCTCTGAGCTATCTCTCCATCCCTAAATTCTTATCTTAATAGTGAAATGTTTCATTGAGGCTTGCCCAGTAATTGAATAAACCCAAAACTTATAATAAGCTGCAGTCATCCTAGGTTCCCCCCTGCTGTATGGCCTCCCTGGTTCTATGGGTTTTGAGTTTATCAGAGAACAAGTTTTGAAAGTACTTCTTTTCATGCACTGTGGGATCTAAGAGTTACACTCAGGATATCAGGCTTGTACAGCAAGTATTTTTACTTACTGAGCCATCTCACTTGTCCCAGGGTGTTATAAAGTGCATTTAACAATGTGAAATGTCTAGAAAAGTGGAAAGCATATTATATCACTTGAAAGTGAACCAAGAGCAACAATGCACACATTGTCCTTTCCTATTAGGAGCTGCAACATAGTATCACTGCAGTTTCTATTTTAATTTTAGTATGATTGTCACAGGTAAAATAAAAAGAGATATCTAATCTTGGTGGCATTTATATATGATACCTGATGTGTGGTTGAGAAAGTTTCCATTTCAACACGGTCAGACAGAATACATGTCTTACTACCTGTGATATCTGCCAAGTACTTAGTGAAACATGAACTGAGGGCACAGAGTCTAGAATGAGGGAACAGTATTACTAATGCAGCAAGCTGAAGTGAGAGAAAAATAATGTCTTCCCCAGCCACATTGATGAAATAGAACAAGAATGTCAGACATTTTATTGATTAATTTTATTTTAAGTATATGCATGTGTTACCTGCATGCATGCATATTAAATGCATTCCTGGTGACCTCAGAGTGTAAAAAATAAATTGGGTGGATACTATTGAACTGGATTTATGTGAGGAACCAAAGTTGCTAGGAACCAAATCTGGCTCCCCTGTAAGAGCAAAAAGTGCTCTTAACCACTGAGTTACCTGTCCAGCCCCATGTTTCCTTCTGTATTGTGTGTTCTTTTTTTCTCTTTTTTTTTTTTTCAAATGGGAAGTTTATTTTGTGGGGTAACTTACAAGTGAAGGGATAGGTAACATGGTCTGGGAAAGGTGTAGCACAGTCCGGCGTTGTTCTCTGGAGAATTCTCCTTGGTCTACCTCCAGTGTCCAGGGTCCAGGAACCATCAGGGTCTCTTGGCCCTGCCTTGTAGGTGTGACAGTTACCGAAGCCTCAATGGGAGTTGGAACTTCCATATCAAAGCTGGAATGCCTAGCCACTACATCTCCCCCTTTTGTTTAAATAAGAAGGTTCTAACCTAATACAAGACTATGTACAAAGTTATCAAATATTGTCCAGGAGTAATGAGGGATAATGACCTAGATAACATGGAACTACAACCAATGTGAACAATATCAAGCAAGAAACACATACTAAAATCCAGAGAAGTCTAGAGTGTAGGTAAATGGCATTTTACAAAGATCATTCTAAAAGGTGTCTTTTGACTGGAATATGTTCATTTAACAGTCATATAGTTATTAGTTTAAATGAACTAATAAAATAGTAAGATCACAATAAATTCTTGAGAGAATGAGGTATATATTTGATGGGGAATTATAACAAATAAAAATAAAATTTAAATGATGCACGTTATTTGAACTAGTATATCTACATATCCATAGTTATTAAATTTTAATCCAAGGAAGGTAGTTCCTAAGATATGCATGTAGGTGTCTGAAAGTAAATAAGATATAGCCTTCATTACTTTAGATTAATGCTGATATCTGATGCAAACAAGTACACTACATTCTGTGTTCTCTGGGATTGTTGTCACAGGATTACATTGGTGGATATAGCTATTCAGTGTGAAGACATAATGTGCATATTTGTGCTGTTTCCCATAAATGATGCACATCATGTGTCTATCATTCATAACACTGCAATTGATCTTCAACTCAGAGGTTTCTTGAAGTCCTATTCTAGATTATCCCTTGACAATCATCCAGTGAAACATCATGTTCTATAGAAATTCACGCTTATATATTAAAAATAAATTTTCTAACAGCAGACTTGGAAAGGCTGTTTCAAAAGCAAGATGAATAGTATTTGAGCAAGGCCAATCAAGGTTGTCCTGTGGCTTCTACATATACCTTCATGCACACCCACACATAATCATAAACCTGCATGAGCAGGAAAGTACACACATGCATATGAACACAAAGTGTGTATATATTATGATATTAAAGGAGATATAAAAATTAAAATTATTCTCATGTTTTTCAGCTGTGAGCCTACCCTTTAATGACTGAGACATCTATTCAGCCCTAAAAAAGCCTTTGACAAAATCCAACACCCTTTCATGATAAAATTCTTGGAGGGATCAGGGATATAAGGGACACACCTAAACATAATAAGAACAGTAAGAAGCAAGATGATTGCCAACATCAAATTAAATGGAGAGAAACTCAAAGTGATTCCACTGAAATCAGGAATAAGGCAAGGTTTTCCACTCTCTCCATATCTATTCACTATAGTACTTGAAGATCTAGATAGAACAATAAGACAATTAAAAGAAATCAAGAGGATACAAATCAGAATAGAGGAAGTCAAAATATCATTATTCACAGATGATATGATAGTATACACAAGCAACCCTCCATACTCTACCAAGGAATTCCAATAGCTGATAAACACCTTTATTCAAGTGGCTGTACACAAGATTAACTAAAAAAAAAAAAAAAAAAAAAAAATCAATAGCCCTCCTATATGCAAATGACAAAGGGACTGAGGAAAACAAGGAATCACTATCCTTTACAATAGCTTCAAATAATATAAAATAACTTAGTATAACTCTAACCAAACAAGTGACCTATATGACCAGAACTTCAAGTCTTTGAAGAAATTGAAGAAGATAACAGAAGATAGAAAGATCTCCCATGCTCATAGATTGGTAGGATTAACATAGTCAAAATGGCCATCTTACCAAAAGCAATCTACAGATTCAATGCTATCCCCATTAAAAGCCCAACATAATTTTTTTACAGACCCTGAAAGAATGATACTCAACTTCATATGGAAAATGAAAAGCCAGGAGAGCTAAAACAATGCTGTACAATAAAGAAATTTCTGAAGATATCATCATCTCTGATTTCAAACTTGGCTACAGAGCTATAGTATTAAAAATCATATGGTATTGGATTAAAAACACATAAGTGGATCAATGGAATAGAATCAAAGACCCTGATGTAAATTCACACACCTATGGACACCTGATTTTGACAAAGAAGCAAAAATTATAAAATGGAAAAAGAAAGCATCTTCAAAAATGGTGCTGGTCTAACTGGATGCAAGTGTAGAAGAATGCAAATAGATCTATTCTATCACCCTGTACAAAACTCTAAGCCAAGTGGATCAAAGACCTCAGCATAAATCCAGATAAACCGAATCTGATAGAAGAGAAAGTGGGACATGGCCTTGGGCACACTGGCACTGGAGAATACTCCCTGAACAGAACACCAAAAGCATAGACACTAAGATCAACACTTAATAATGGGACCTCATGAAACTGAAAAGTTTCTAGAAGGAAAAGAACACTGTCAATAGGGCAAAACAGCTGCCTACAGAATAGGAAAAGACCTTTGCCAACCCCACATCCAATGGAGGGCTGATTTACAAAATATATAAAGAAGTCAAGAAACTAGTTATTAACAAATCAAATATTGCAATTAAAAAATTGGGGTGCAGATCTAAACAGAGAATTCTTAGAAGAATCTCAAATGGCCAAGAAACACTTAAGGATATGTTCAACATCCTTAGCCACCAGGAAAATGAAAATGAAAATGACTGAGATTCTATCTTATGCCTATCAGAATGGCTAAGATCAAAATTACATGACAGCTCATGCTGAAAAGGATGTGGAGCAAGGGGAACACTCCTCCACTGTTTGTGAGAGTGAAAACTTATACAGCCACTTTGGAAGTTGGTGTGGCAGTTTCTCAGAAAACTGGGAATCAACCTCTCTCAAGACCCAGCTATACCACTCTTGGGCATATACCCAAAGAATGTTCAATCATACCGTACAAGGACACTTGCTCAACTGTTCATAGCAGCTTTATGTGTAATAGGCAGAACCTGGAAACAACCTAGGTGTACTTCATTCATCTGAGGAATGGCTAAAGTAAAAGTGGTACACTTACACAATGGAGTATTAATCAGTTGTTAAAAAATGGCATCAGGAAGGCAAATCGAATGGAACTCCAAAAACCATCCTGAGTGAGATAATCCAGACCGAGGAAAAACAAACATTGTATATATTCACTTATTAGTGGATATTAGTTGTACCATAAAAAATACTTATGCTACAGTTAGTTCATAGACCCAGAGGGACTAGATAACAAGGAAGGCTCATGTGGGGTGGGGTGCCTGGATCTCCCTGGAAAGAGGAAATAGAAGACATTTTTGTGAGTGGATGGAGGGTGGGTGGAGATGAGAACATAAGCAATTAGCCTGGGAGGGAGAGTGGGAGAGAACTGGAAGAGACTACTGGAAAAGGGGGGTATTCTTGGTCAGGCAAAAATCAGGCTCAAGGAATCTTCCAAGAAATCACAAGAATGACCCTGGCTAAGAATCCTAGCAATAACTTATATGTAGCCTGAAGTGGCCATCTTCTGTGACCAGGCAGGACTTCAAGTAGAGGGAGTGGGAACCCAACCCAACCACATAATCTTCAACCTATAGTTTGGCCTGCCCATGGGATGTGCTGGGATTGGTGCCTGGCCAAATTGTCACCAGAGAAGCTTCATCCGGCAACTGTTGGAAACAGGTGCAAGCTAACAGCCAAACTTTAGGCAGAGCTCTGAGAAACCTGAAGAGGAGGTGGAGAAAGGATTGTAGGAGCTAGAGATTTCAAGGACACCACAAGAAAACTCACAGAATCAACTAACCTGGGCTCACTGTTGCCCATAGAGACTAAACTGACAACCATGAAGCCTGAATGGGACTGACTTAGGCACTCTGCGCATCTGTGACAGTTGTGTAGTTTAGTCCTCTTGTGGGGCTCCTAACAGTGGGAACGGGGCCTGTCTCTGACCCTTTTACTGGCTTTTGGGGTCCTACTCTCCATACTGGGTCACCTTGCCCAGCCTTAAAAAATGGGGAAGTGCTTAGTTTTACTGTAACTTGATCTTCCCTCTCCTAAATAAAAGTGGGGGAGGAGTGTATTGGTGTGTGTATTGGGGGTTGGAAAGAGAGAGGGTATGTGAGGGCTACAGAGGAGGACAGGGAGGAGAAGAGGGAAGGGAAACTGTGACCAGGGTGTAAAAGAAATGAATTAATTAAAATTGTAAATTAAAAACATTAGAATTATTCTGAAATTGAAATTTTAATTCATTAAAAAATGGCTAACTAAGCCACAATTTTTAGCATGCATTATGTACACCTAAGCAAACAATTCTGCAGGTAGAATTTAAATTGAGGAACCATGAAATTCTCAAAGAAATATTCATATGATCAAAATTTTAAAATGACATTTAAAGATATTTTACACAGGATGAAAAATAGCTCATTAAGATGCCTCAAGTTTATGAGTCATCAGAGAAGTGCAGTTTGAAAAGATAGTCTATCTCACACCTACCATATTGATTACAAATGTTTTACTTCAAAGGTTTAAGATAGTAAATGAGTAATGCACTCCCATATGCTCCGGGTAGGAGTGATTTTAATCGGTAGCCTCAATTTGATGATATGTAGCAAATCATTATACATCAATAAAGATAATAGAACTCTAGCTATAGCAACACACATGAACATGGGTCTCAGTTAATATACTAAGAGACTCAAGTAAGTCCCTAAATAATACACACGTTTTATGCTTTAAAAGGATTTCACAGAAAAACAAAATTAGTCTTGATCCATTGACATTAGGCTGCCAAGTCCTTTTGTATTATCAAAGCACAGCCAGAATGATGAACACAAAAGAGAAATATATTTATCATAGTTCTGAAAGCCACAGTTAAAGACTCTGCCATTTGTTGTCTGTAGATGAATTTCTAAACAGTCTTATTAAATAAGAAACACAGAGTCAAATACAGAGGTATAAGCCGTAGAGATCAGAGCAATAGCCAGCAACTAACCTTAGCTTACCAACTCACCATAGCTTCCTAAGAGAGCTTCTTCCTGTCTAAACTGCACCTTTATTGCCTTGCTGTTCTGCCTTCTCATTGGCTCTAAGTCCAGCCACATCACTTCCTCATCACTGCCTGACTATACAGGTCTCTATGGTTGGTACTAGGATTAAAATCTCATGTCACCACACTTGGCTGTATCCTTGACCACACAGAGACTCTGCCTGCCATGTGATTGGATTAAGGGCATGTGCCACCACTGACTGACTTCGGTTTATGGCTTGCTATGACCTCTGATCTGCAGGCAAACTTTATTTATTAACATACAAATAAAATATCACCTTTTAGCACAAATAAAATATCACCACAGTTGTCTGCTAAGAGCTTTATCTTCTGAGGCAGGAGAACACCCTGTCTTCCCATGGTAGAGATAAAAACAAAAGGACCTCCAGAAAATGCCAGTATCATGAGGGACAGTTATTTATACTTGTAAAGGAGGAGCCCCATGGCCTAATCTTTCCTTAAGGTTCTCTCTGCTTATGTCTCATGGGCAACAACCAAATGGGGTGGGGGCACAAATTCAAATAATAGCAAAGAAAAAAGTAAAATAGCAGGTAAGGATGTGATAAAATTTCAAATAAGTACATTTTAGTTGAGATTTAGAGGAGTTCAAAGATTATGCAATCATTGACTTGCCAAGGGAATGTGCCTTTTTATTGTATGGAGAGGAGTTGAGATGCCCAAGTGTGAATCGTTCTTATAGTTGTCATGAAGAACCAAGCCTTGACAGGTCCCTGTCATCTACAGGACTGCCCATGTTTTATAAGCAACTTTATATTCCCCACTGAAATAATCTTCTAAGTTCTCAGACTAAGACCTGCCATGACAAAGCCTGTTAATCACACACAAATCTGTGTCCAGTACTCCTAACTTGGCCTTTACTGAGTCTTTCGTATGTGGGAAGAACTTTCTTATGAATTTACAATTCTATAAATCCTCAATATCAAACCTCAGCACTGGCTTTCTCATTCAATATGTTTTATACCAAGGAACTTATTTTCTCCCTGCCCCGACTCTTCACTAAAAGAAAACAAAGTTCAATGGATACAGAATCATGTGTGGATTTGAGGAAAGCCAGCTAATAGGATCAAAATACATTGTATGGAATATTTAATGAATTAAAAAATACTGATAGAGAACATTTTTACTTATTATTTGAGAATTCATACAGAATATTTGGATTAATCCCCCCACTCTCATCCCTTCCAAATTCCTTCCTCCATATTCCTAGCTACTCAACTTCATGTTCATGTTGTTGCATCATTGCACAGGTGTGGCAAGAGTTTATTTTCAGTGTGGATTAGTTTTTTGTCCATTTGCATGTCCAGACTCTCAACACATAGGACTCATTCATGAAGTAAAACCTGTAAGTATCTACTGAGTATCAGGAACTGACAGTTTGGGGTCAAACAACTCAACTTACACAACTAATTGAAGTAACAAAAGTGACGAGGAACTAAGGGAAAATGGAAGTGAAAAGTCATAAAAGAAGATAGAAGCAAGACGTTAAGGATGTGGTAAGTCAGACGCCAGAACATGAATTGTGTGTGGGTGAACGTTTCAGGTAATTGCCCTGGGAAAAGGAAATAGATGAGATCTCTTGGCTAAACTGTGGGCAGGGGGAAGGGGTAGAGAGGAGGGGTAGGGGATGGGAGCATGAGGGATCAGGATGGTCGAGTTAGGGGAGGGAAGGAGAGGGAGAGCAATGAAAGAGATATCTTGAGAGTGGATCCAATATGGGGTTAGGGAGAAGCCTGGTGCTGGGGAAAAATCTCAGGAATCCGCAAGCATGACCTCAGCTAAGACTCTTAGCAACAGTGGAGAGGGTGCCTGAACTGGCCTTCTCCTGGTGACTACCCTAATTGTCATCATAGAACCTTCATCCAATAACTGATGGAAGCAGACACAGAGATCCCCAGCTAAGCATTGGGCTGAGCTCCAAGAGTCCTGTTAAAGAGAGGGAGGAGGGATTGTAGGAGCCAGGGTTGAGGGGTGGGGGAGTGGAGGTGGTGTGTGTGTGTGTGTGTGTGTGTGTGTGTGTGTGTGTGTGTGTATGTGCGCGCGCACGCGCGCGCGCGCGCGTGTGTGTGAGAAGATTATGACCAGGAAACTCACAGAGATAGCTGACCTGAGCTAGTGGGAGCTCACAGACCCTAGACCAATAGCTACATAGCCTGCATGGGACTGACCTAGGACTTCTGCATATGGGTGACAGTTGTATAGCTTGTGGGGCCTCTAGCAGTGGGACCAGGATCTTTCCCTGGTGCATGAGCTGGCTTTTTGGGACCTACTCCCTATGGTGGGATGCCTAGCTCAACCTTGATGCAGAGGGGAGGAGCTTGGTCCTGCCTCAACTTGATATGCAATGCATTGTTGACTCCCATGGGAGGCCTTACGTTTTCTGGAGTAGATGGGACTGGGGAAGAAAGGAGTTAGGGGAGGGAATAGGAGGGGAAGAAGGAGGTGAAACTGTGGTTAGTATGAAAAGTAATTTAAAATTAGTAATAATGAAAAGAAACTTCATGACCACAGCATAGGTACTCTACCAGTACACATTTATTGATTTCCTTTAAGCAACACCCTCTCCTAGAAGCAGAGGAAATATTAAAATTAAGTGGTACTGCAGTTATTCTCCATTGCTTCCAAGATGTGGGGTTTCTCTCTTTATGAATCAACCAGCATTCTCTGTATCAATTACCTCCCACAGATTGGGGTGAGGATCCTGTGATCTCAGCTGTCAAAGCAGGTGTTTTCCCTCATTCTGAATCCACCCCTGTGTAAGGATGACTCTTGAAATTGCTTTCCATTTCTAAGGAGGCTTTAAATTGGTCCTCTGATGCCTCTGAGTGTGAGGTCATGTGTGTACATTGAGTGTTCAGTGGGTTAGCAAACCACAAGTATCACACTTTACAGTCATTTAAATGTTGATAGCATTGTTTCAGATGGATGCATCTTAGTTGAGATTTCAAAGCCGAGGCTTAGGAAGTGAGTGGTAAGAACTGAATGTATTATATACATTGATTTTAATTTAGCAGGCTACAGAAAATTTAGCTCTGGCCAGAGTCTATGTGTGTGTTGGTTGGATATGTGTGGTTGAAGTGTGGTAAGTGGTTGAGAGTGTTCTTGTATCATTAAGCACATTAATTTGCCAGGATACTTATAGGAAAACTGAGAGAATAAGATGAGAAAGAAATGTTATCAGATCTGGGCAGAAAAATTCTACGTAATTTAATATGACATTTTTAGTTCAAATGATAAAGTGTATAGGCAGTAGGGAACATATCTTATTTTCATCTGCTGATGGCTCCTCCTACTTATCAACCTAATTTTGTTAATTCTATAAAAATGCATCAATAATAATTACACTAACTGTTCATTTGTGTGTAAGAAATAGAACTGCATTTAAACATTAGACCTACTACAGTAACGCTTTTCCTTTCTTTACAGACATATGAAGTATCATTTTTTCCTTTAAGCATCTGCAAACTTTCCTTCCAACAAACCTTCTTGATATTTTGCAGCAGCATTGGGCAATACTTCCCAGGTGGTTTATCTCTCAATATATGATTTGTGGCATACATGAAGAATAAATGCTTGTGGGAGTGAAAGGTATTTATGGCTCACAGCCCTTAAAAACACAAATCAATTTTCAATTTTCAGACTGCTACAAAAGAGATAAATTATCTGTATTCACTAAAACTCATTCAATTATTCATTTATAAATCCTCTTTTTGCAACTGTAACAAACATGAAATTAAACTAAAACAAAAGAAATGAGGAAAAGTGTTCAAATACATGTGAATTTACAAAAAGGGGGGTCATCTTAGGGAAGTCATTGTAGTAACTAATGAATATGATACAATTCCCCCAGAAGCTTCAAAACTCTATAGAAATATTAGTTTCACTTTATTGACAAGTTGGCTTAATTCAGACTCATTTTGCCAGTCATCATACTGTTTTTTACTATAATGGTGTTGCCTTAGTTAATTCATTTCCATTTTTCTAAAAGAGCTGCAATGAAATTATTTGAGTCTTTAGGAACATTGAATAAATTTGAGAATTACTTAGTGTGCACTTGTTCTTAAATTCCCAAGAGGCGTTTCAAATGTTAACTTCTCTGGAATGAGTTTAAGAATAATGTTGCAGAAAAGTTAACATTTGAAATGCCTCTTGGAAATTTAAGAACACTTTGTTTGAAAATTTCACACATGAGTACTGTGGTTACATCATTTCTTCCCTTTCTTCTTCCCTATCCAACTTCTGCATGCATCCTACTCTCTCTTAAATCCATGACTTCTTATTTAATGATTGTTGCATAAATATATCCTGCCGAACCCATTTAGTTTTGCTCCTATGTACATGTGTTTAGGAGCTGACAGCTTGGCTTTGATTGGATAATAAGGAGGTTTATCTTAGAGAACATTGATTCTCCCTCTCTCAGCTTCCATTAATTGTCTAACTCTTTAGGAGTAAGGTCTTGTGAGATTTCTCCTATTCAGGATGGAGTTTCAAGCAATGTTGGAATTGTCATATTTAAATGACCATAATTTTGAGATTTCATGGGTGCATTTTTCCTGTTATGTAGAGAAGAAAGCATCTCATATCTTGGTATTCTGGCTCTTACAATCTTCCTGTTCCTTCTTCCATGCTACATCCTGAATGTAGATGTGTCAACTGTGATAGAGCAGCCCTTGATCGTTTGTTCTTTTCATTGTGACAAGTGGTGGATTTCTGCAGTGTTTTCAGTCTGCTAAAAAAAAAAAAAATCCTTTAATGAGGGGTTGAGAGCTGTACTCACGAGTAAGAATAAACATTTATAATGCAGATAGAACTTATATACATGTTTAGAATGCCAGTATTACTTAAATCCCCAAACCAGATAATGACATAGCATGAAAGGAAATTAAAGGACAATACCTCTGGATAATATAGAAACAAAAAATCCATTAAAAATCATAAATCAAATAGATCATCAGGATTAAGGTAGATTACATAACTCAATAAAAGACATAAACAACATAAATGCACTGAGAATAAAAATTACATAATCATTACAACAGTTTCAGCAAAGGCCTTTGAAAAACCTAACGTACCTTCATATGCTAAAAGTCTCAGAGAGAGTAAGATTGGAGGGAATGTGCTTCAGCATAACAAAAACTACCTATGGCAAAACCACAGACAAAATTTTCCTGGAGAAAAAAAATGTGAAGTAATCCCATTAAAGCAGGACTGAGACAGATATATCCTGAATATACATACTCTTTTTCAAAATAGTGTGTGAAATACTAGCTGTATCAATAAGATAAAAAAAAAAATTTTAAAGGGTACAAATAAAAGGAAGAGCTCACAATATCTCCATTTTCAGTATATTATATATAACTGATTCCAAAAATTCAACCAGAAATTTTCTGAAAGATATTAACAATTTCAGTATAGTGATAAAATTCAAGGCAACTTAGAAAAATTAGTAACCTTTCTATATACCACTAATAAACACATGAGAAAGAGATCATAGAAACACCTTTTTCAGAGTTTCTTTAAAAAATAGCTAAAAATAAACCCAACCAAGGAATTAAAAGACCTCTACAAAGAAAACTTCAAATCTCTGAAGAAAGAGGCTGAGGAAAACATTAGAAGATAGGAAGACCACCCAATGCTCTTAAATTAATAGTAGCAATATTATAAAAATGACCTTCCTGCCAAAAGCAATTTACAGAGTCCATGCAATGCCAGTCAAAATTCTTGTAACATTCTTCTTTGAAATAAAAAAAAAAAAATCCTAAAATACGGAACCACAAAAAACTCTAAGTAACAAAACTTGTCCTGAACGAAAAGAACAATGATGGAGGGCAGGGGGATTACAACAGATCACAAGTTATAATGTGGAGATATAGATAAATCAGGATGATAATGTCACACACACACACACACACACACACACACACACACACACACACACAAACACACGACATTTAGATCAATGGAAAGAAACCAAAGACCCAAACATGAATACATGTATCTGCATCCATTTGATATTTAACAATGATAATAAAAATAAAAATACACACTGGAGAAAAATAAGGAGCATTTTCTATAAATAGGCTGGGACAAATGGATGCTTCTAAGAAATTTTAAGAAAGATAAGTTAGAATATTTTTTCCTTTTTTTCTTTATTATTATGTGTTTTAACTTTATACATCAGCCATAGGTTCCTCTGTCCACCCCCTCCCGCCCCTACCCCCACCTTCCCTCCAGCCCCTCCCCTCCATTCCCATGTCCTCCAGGACCAAGACACCCCTGGGGATTCATTTCAACCTGGTAGATTCAGTATAGGCAGGTCCAGTCCCCTCCTTCCAGACTGAGCAAAGTGTCTCTATGTAAGCCCAAGGTTCCAAACAGCCAGCTCATGCACTAAGGACAGATCCTGGTCCCACAGCCTGGGTGCCTCCCTAACAGTTCAAGCTATTCAATTAATTGTCTCACTTATCCAGAGGGCCTTAAGTAGGTAAAATAACATGTGAAATGCATATATTAATATAGCAGTGCTATGTTCTCCTAGAATTTCCAATATGATTGCAGTATAAAGAGAAGAGATGATGCCATAAGAGGGTAGCTAGTAAAGTAGTCAGGGACTAAATCATCAGAACTCTATCCTAAGTGCTTGTTAGCATTTTAGTAAAAGGGATTGGAAGCTTAAAACAGAACTCCCTCGTACTTCAGGTCTAAAGTCAGCTGTAACAGGAGACAAGTAAATGATGCTGCTTTTTAAAGTTACACAGTCATGAAAACTTAATAAAAAGATTCATAGGAAAAAGGAACTATGAAAATGCTTGACAAGTGATTGGATAAAGCATGTGCCCATAGCCCACACACAAGCGGAACCCTAAAGATAATTAGCAACCTCATTGTCATCTCAGAATCCTCCTCAGTACTGAATGTACAATTAAATTACTGTTTAAAGGCCATCATGAGTAATTCTTCTCGACAAAATCAAGCACAAAACTTGACAGTGAAACGGATGCCAATGATTCCTGTGCTCTCCACATGACACTTTACATCTGGTTGTTCCTGAGTCATTTCATTCCAATACAATATACTTTGTACTCAGTGTCTGCGTGAGATCAAGGGAAGTGTGACACTTCAGAGCATTGTCTTCCTTTTCCTGGGGGAACAAATGGAAATGCAGACAGGCAGCAAGCATTCATGAGCATAGGAGAGGTGCCGTAAACACTCATACGGCAATCCTAGCTGAACACTGAATTCAGTGGGACTCACTTTGGTGGACAGGAAGTGAGAAGCAGTGGGAGGAAACCAGAGTTTGGCTGTGGGCTGAGATTGAGAACTTGACCCCACCTTTCCTGATAGCATCGTTGATATCTCAAATCCTCTTCAATCCTCTAAGCAAAAGTGCTTACTTAACACGAGTGTTCCATAGAAAACGCTGCGGCTGTCACACAGTTAAGCTTTCAATAAGCGGCAGCAGCTGGTACTGACATCCTGAATGATGTGGTGTTTGGGTTGTACCCTATTTAAGATCACTTTGGGCCCTTATAGGGACTGCTACTGGAGGCAAAATAAATACTAATTTGAGGGTAGCTATTCTTCTTCATCTCCGGTGGATAGTCTTTTTTTTTTTTGGTAGCTTTGATGATTCTGGTCATTATATGAGCTTAAAACAGATTTTTCTTTACCAAGGTTTGGGAATTCTTTAATTATTGCTTTTGAATCATCTTGAGAGTGCACCGAATGCTTAGTGGTCCTCATTCAGAAAAAAACAAGCAAGCAAATAAATAAATAAATAAATAACCAGTTCAGTAGACTAAAAATGGAGTTCCAGTGAACTTCATGCATTTACTCTGAAGGTCACAGGTCAAGAAAGCCTGAAATAAGGAACAATATCAGTAGAATGACAATGTATTCAAGAAAAATTGGAAGCTGTTGGTGTTGCTGTTAGAAATAACTCGAATGAATTTTTTATCCTAGCCAAACAGGAACAAAATAAATTCAACCCCCATGTATGCATAAAATAAGACTATGGCCCTGCCAGTGTTTGTACCATGCCTCATTCTGGCAAAAGTGCTCAGTGCACAACTTGGTAAAGAGTCACAGCGCCAACACTATCTGCCATCAGCGACAACTGAATTCTGTTGTATTGTTTGCAGAAGATGGGGCATGCACCCAGAGACTAACATAGTTTATCTGTTTTTGCAAACAGAAAACTTGAAAGCTCAAATGCCACTCCAAATGTCTACGAATGAAAAAAAAAAATAGTGTAAACTCCCTTTTTATTTTTATCTGTACTGTTTTATTTATTGCTTTTGTTGGTGGTGGTGATGATGGTATTTTATTTTATTTTATTTTTTATCTTAAAATCCCTACAGAATAAAACAAATGATTGAAAAACAAAACAAACCTGCTTTGTGAGACATGTTATTTCTTTACAATTAGAATTTATAACTCATCCACCAGTTCACATTTGAGGTTGTCATTTTACAGATATCCAATACAAAAGTCTCTGAAGACATCTTAACAACTAAGAGGAAATTAGATGAATGGTATCTGAGATTCCAAGGCTGAGGTACTGAAAGTATCAGTGGGAAATACTTCCATGGAATTAAAGGGATATTTTAACGAGAAGAAAAATAACAAAGTAACTTTTATAGATGATATTATCACCTTAAAACACTAAAGTAGCCATGCTGGTGAGACTTCATGGTTACAGCTTCTCTTAAATTTCCAGGAGACACAGATTCACAGCAAACTTTCTGTTTCTGTCTTTTCCTGTCTTTTGGCCCCCATCTTCTACAATAAAAGGAAGGGACCAGTAGACAAGCTAACATGGAACCCTGTGCAACCTGAATCAACCCTACACAAAGAACTGCAGGCAATGAAGGAATGCTGAGAATGGGAAAAAGAGTCTTCCCAGGGAGGAACACGGTAATTCATTATTCAGTAACCAAATGGTCAGCCCTGACAACGTAAGTACAAGTAACACCGTACAGATTGACACAGTTGTATTTATATATTTAGGAACGTGTGCACGCACATGCACACACACACACACACACACACACACACCACCACCACCACCACCAACGACAACAATTAAAGAAAAGGAGGCCATCAATTTGAAAGAGAACAAGGGTGGAGGTACCTGGATGGGGTTGGAGGGAGAAAACAGAGGCAGGAAATGATGTAACTAAATTAAAATCTTTAAAAAAGTCAAAAATTAAAATACATCAAGATTATCACAGTGTAGGAATTTGAACTGAAGTGTAATACCTTCCAATGAGACATGAAATATTACAAAGTAAAATTGTCATGCCAATAATAGTTGAAGACAGAGAAACCAGTATATTAATAAAATTTCTATGTCATATTTTCTCAATATTTCTTTGTTACCCAACTAGACACAATCTAAAATACCATATTGACAAGACTTAAGTGGATAAACAATTCTGAAGCTTGGCTTCAGGGAACCCAATAGATCTCAGGCTCAAACACTATTGGCTCTGTCAATGTCACAGAGATAACAGTTTTATGAGACAGCTGAGAGTTAGGTAGCCCGAAAAAACAACTCGGCTCAGGTATCAATAAACCAACAAGGTTACTAGTACTATCTTAAAAAAAAAAAAAAAATGATCTAGGGCTAACAAGATTGCTCAACTGGTAGAGGTCCTTGGCTTCAAACATGAAGATGTGAATTCAATCCTCAGAACCCCTGTGGTGGAAAGAGAGAACCCATTCTCAAGAGTTATCCTCTGACTTCAACAAGTATGCACTCGTGTGTGGGTGCACACACACACACACACACACACACACACACACACAAATTAATAAATAGGTGTAAAATTGGATTAAAACGAAACCAAAAGATGTGAATACAGCTATGAAGCTAGGATTGTGAGAGATAGAGATGTAGCCCAAGATGGTTAGAAATAAAAAAGAATATCCTGTGTGGATGAGGTTTTCACATCAATGAAAATGTCAGTAAAGGTCACTAGAACAGAGAGGATGAAATAAACAAGATAATAAAGAACATCCCAAATCGTTAATTTAGTCTCCTAGAACATGAAGAAAACTAGATTTCATTTCCAAGCAAACCACAATGAAGTATAAGATAATTGATTTTTAAATTTTTTCACTTTCCTTTCAGATAGAATAATTTCCATTTAGAGAGAGCTAGCTTCAACTTCACTGACTGTTTCTGTTTTTGCTCCCTTTCTTGTTCCTATCCAGCTCAGGTATAGTTATTTCTCTTTCAGTGCTAAATATCCTATCCTGTTTCGTTCTACCTAAGATCCCCGTCCCCCTTTCTGGTTACTTTTAAAATGTTATCTTTTGACTTCCACAATATTTGCAATGTCTTAATCATTTTTGTATCTGTTTTATAGTCTGGCAAAATTCTATATGACTCATGAATAAGTCCAAAGCTTCACAATATAAAGATTCTCCTCATTTTTATGTGATAATGAATTTTAAAATTATAATTGGATATTTTGAATAGCACGTCTGGGGGCCTAATAACATCTATAAGGATTAGCTGGGGGTTTGCTGATTCATTCCTTACTGTAGGTGATCTGACCAAGGTATCAGATGCACACTGGAGCAGGTTCAACATGCACGCTCTTAAGCTCCTCTTTTTCTCTCCATGACTCTCCCAGTATGTTTTAGCTCCTTGCATTCCTTGTACTGCATCTGTGGTACAAAGGGAAGAGTATCCATTGCTCCACTCTTGTTAGGATTTTTGTGCATTCCCTTTTGAGAGACAATGCTTTTAGCCAATTATGGAACTTCTTTATGCCTTACTTTCCCTTTATGCATTTGTTTCCTATATGTAAAAGAGGGCAATGGGGTGGGAGAGATGGCTCGGTGGTTTGCACGCTGCACTTGTTAAGGTTTGTATCTGTGATTAGTAAAACAATTAGCCTAAAATCTGAAAATGAACCTCAGTGGCTGACTCTGGTTAAGCATCCACTCCACGCTGGTGGCAGATGTGGACTGACAGTAGCTTGTACGTTCACAACATTCTACTTTAAGGGAAGGCTGCTGCGAGATAACTGGCAACAAAGCTGTTTGCTTGACGTTAACCACATCTCCGGTAGATCTTTCTTCATTTACTAGACACCCTTCTTGCTAAATGACCTTTGTAGTAACCATGTACACGATTTTCCGTGTCACTAAGTAATAAACTACGTCAATGACAGAAATACTCCTGCTCTTTCAACTCGTTCTGAATTCTGTAGCCAGCAGGAAAAAAAATCATTTGGAAATCCATTTTTGGATGTTGGAAAGAATATTGGGAGTTAGAATCCACCGAGGTTGATTTAGCATGCCCTGGAAAATCTGAAAGTGATGAAAAACAAGGAATAAAATCACTGGCTCCAGAAAACGGAGAAGCGAGCAAAGCTTGGCTTTTGCATATTAAAAAAAAAAAAAACTAATTTTAAGGCTTTTATTAAGTTTGCTGGAAATGTTTTTATCACAGAGTAAGCCAGTAACCAAAACCACTTGGCATGTATTAACATATCCTCATATTACCAGTAAAATTAAATTTAAATATGAAATCCCCTCTATACTAAATATAAATGCTATATATTTAGAGGATTCAGAATCAATTTGAAGTATTTACTCTTAGAATTATGATTTTGATAACAATGCTACTATTTTTCCCAGTTCTAGGCAGAGAGAATTTACACACATGTTAAACCTCCAAGATGGCCCAGGAACTTCAAGAAATAGTAAACTGATACTTCCTTGCCAGACAAGACCATGTCCTTCTCCCTTCTTTTCTTTTGCCTGATTCAAGAGTGTAGTGCAAAAAACCTTTGGCACGCTGAGGAAAAGGCCAGGCCCAGGAGAGCTGAGATGGAAAGATGACAGTGGCCAAGAAGAAAGAGACGTCACGGTGACTCACAGAGACAGGTAAAGTTTCTCTGATGCGAGAAGTTGAAAGAATCTTTGCAAGTGCTTTATCTTTTCGTCATTTCCTGGGGACTGACTTGCTATCACTCCAGGAGCCAGGTTGACCGAATCAACACCATAGACAGTAGGAGAGCCCTATATTACCCCTAGTGTTTGCAGGCACTCACAAGAGACTATACCATTTGGCAATAGTCCATAAAAGTAAGTAAATTCTGGTTGTGAGCAAGTTGTCTGGTGTTCTACCAACCAAAGAAGCAGCCATCCATTCTAGGTCTTATACTTTGAAACAGTGCAAACTCCAGCTAGATGGTGATGAAGAACACAGAACTTCATTAATCTCAAAGAGATGAAGCATTGATGGGTATGTTAAGGCCTTCCAAGCAGAGGTATAGGGGTAAAATACTAAATACAAGTCAGAAATCACCCTGAATATTTTGAAAAAAGGGTATAGATGATCAAAGAATGGAGTTAAAAGCAAGAAATAGGAGTTGTCAAATCACACACACTTGGGTCTTCTTACTAGAATGATAAATATAGTCTTTATTTTATAATCCAATAAAAGTTAGGTGATTTTAAATTTTATTTTAAAATTTTGTTTTAAAAATATACAAGGAGTGCCTGGATTATGGTCAGAGAGGCAACAGTGCCTGGGTCCCACATCTGGACACAGGCCACCCCAGGAGGACCTGACCAACTTGGCCCTAGTTTCCTGCCAATCAGAGGGCCTTGCGGGAAGGCTCCCCTTTTCCAAGATTGCAGGCAGACACTGCAGTCTCCACACCCTGCCCCCCCACCCATCTGCTGGAGACCCCAGCCACTTCCAGAGAATCAGAGACCAGCCCCAAGCTTCCATCCTGCCTGGAACTCTCATCTGGACCAGAGACCAGAGGAGCTCCCATCTGGACAAAATAAGGAGACCCCAGGGACTTCCCATGACTCAGAGTCCAGCTCCCCAGCTCCTATCCGGCCAGCACTCTCATCTGGACCAGTGCTCCCATCTGGCCCAGAGCTTCCATCTGGACCAGAGAGAGGCTCCCTAAATCTGTCAACTCTCTCTGGACCAAGTACACTGATAAGACCAAGAACGAACACAAGAGGAGATGGGCAGACATCAAGGCAGAAGTACATACAACAAAATAAAGAGCAATACAGCATCACCAGAACCTAGCCCTTTTCCAACAGCTAGACCTGAACAGCATGGAATGGAATGGAATGGAATGGAAGAAGAAGAAGAAGAAGAAGAAGAAGAAGAAGAAGAAGAAGAAGAAGAAGAAGAAGAAGAAAACCTTATAAGTAAAATCATGAAGAGGATAGAGCCTTATAGAAGAAATAAAAAATAAAGTAGAGGAACAGACAAACAAAAAATGGGAAGAACACTATAAAAAACTAGAGGAAAGGACAATTAAAGCAGCAGAAAACAATAAATCCTTGAAAGAAAATCATGAAAAAGCAAGGGAGACAATCCAAGACCTGAAGAGGGAAATAGAAAAAATGAAGAAGACACTAGCAGAAGGAATGTTGGAAATAGAAAATCTGAGTAAACAAACAGGAACTTCAGAGGCAAGTATAACCAACAGAATGCAAGAGATGGAAGAGAGGATCTCTGGTGTCGAAGATACGGTAGAAGAAAGAGATTCATCAGTCAAAGAAAACACTAAAACCAACAAAGTCATGACCAAAAATGTCCAAGAAATTTGGGACACCATGAAAAGACCAATCCTACAAATAATAGGGATAGAGGAAGGAGAAGAATACCAACTCAAAGGCACAGAAAATATATTTAACAAGATCATAGAAGAAAACTTTCCCACCTTAAAGAATGAAATGCCTGTGAAGATACAAGAAGCCTATAGAACACCAAACAGACTAGACCCCCCAAAAAAGTCCTCTCGCCACATAATAATTAAACAACTAAACGTACAGAATAAAGAAAGAATATTAAGGGCAGCAAAGGAAAAAGGCCAAGTGACTTATAAAGGCAAACCCATCATAATAGCACCTGATTTCTCAATGGAGAATTTGAAAGACAGAAGGTCCTGGACAGATATAATGCAGACACTAAGAGACCATGGATGCCAGCCTAGACTAATATACCCAGCAAAACTCTCAGTCATCATAGATGGAGTGAACAAGACCTTCCAAGACAAAACCAGATTTAAACAATACTTATCCACAAACCCAGGCCTACAGAAAGCACTAGAAGGAAAATTCCAACCTAAAGAAGGCAGATACACCCATGAAAACACAGGCAATAAATAACACCACAGCAGTAAACCCCAAAGAAGAGAAGTACACACACACACTACCACCAAAAAATAAAAATAACAACAGAAACGAACAATCACTGGTCATTAATATCCCTTAACATCAATGGACTTAATTCACCTATAAAAAGACACAGACTAACAGAATGGATATGAAAACAGGACCCATCTTTCTGCTACGTACAAGAAACACACCTCAAATTCAAAGACAGACATCTCCTAAGAATAAAAGGCTGGGAAAAGACTTTCCAATCAAATGGTTTTAAGAAGCCAGCTGGTATAGCCATCCTAATATCCAGCGAAATAGACTTCAAATTAAAATCAATCAAAAGAGATGATGAAGGACATTACATACTCATCTCAGGAAAGATTCACCAAGATGAAGTCTCAATTCTGAACATTTATGCCCCAAACACAAGGGCACTCATATATGTAAAAGAAACATTACTAAAGCTAAAATCACATATGAAACCCCACACATTAAAAATGGGAGGTTTAAACACCCCACTTTCACCTCTGGACAGATCGGCCAAATTGAAAATTAACAGAGACATAATGGACTTAACTGATGTTATGGCTCAAATGGACTTAATTGATATCTACAGAACATTCCACACACACAAAAAAAGAATATACCTTCTTCTCAGCAACCCATGGAACCTTCTCTAAAATTGACCACATACTTGGCCACAAAGCAAATCTCAACAGATACAAAACAATTAGAATAACCTCCTGTGTTCTATCAGACCACCATAGTTTAAAGTTAGATTTCAACAACACAAAAAACTACAGAAATCCTACAATCTCATGGAAACTGAATAATGCTCAACTGAATCACCAATGGGTTAAGGAAGAAATAAAGAAAGAAATTAAAGACTTCCTAGAGATCAATGAAAATAAATACACCACATAGCCAAACTGATGGGATACTATGAAAGCAGTGCTAAGAGGGAAATTCATAGCACTGAATGCCCACATAAAGAAGCTGGAGAAATCTCACACTAGTGACTTGACAGCACACCTGAAAACCCTTGAACAGGAAGAAGCAAAGTCTCCCAGGAAGAACAGACGCAAGGATATTATCAAATTGAGAACTGAAATCAATAAAATAGAAATAAAGAGAACAATACAAAGGATTAATGAAACAAAGAGTTGGTTCTTTTAGAAGATCAACAAGATAGACAAGCCCTTATCCAAACTAACAAAAAAAGACAGAGAGAGAGCATCCCAATTAACAAAATCAGAAATGAAAAGGAGGACATAACAACAGACAATGAGGAAATCCAGAGAATCATCAGGTCGTACTTCAAAAAACTCTACTCCACAAAACTGGAAAATCTAGATAATTTTCTGGATAGGTACCACATACCTAAGTTAAATCAAGACTGGATAAACCATTTAAATAGTCCAATAACCCCTAAGGAAATAGAATCAGTCATTAAAAGTCTCCCAACCAAAAAAAGCCCTGGACCTGATGGTTTCAGTGCAGAATTCTACCAGATCTTCAAAGAAGACTTAATACCAATAATCTTTAAATTGTTCCACACAATAGAAGCAGAAGGTATATTACCAAACTCCTTCTATGAGGCTACAATTACCCTGATTCCTAAACCAAACAAAGATGCAACAAAGAAAGAGAACTATAGACCGATCTCCCTCATGAACATTGATGCAAAAATACTCAATAAAATTCTGGCAAACAGACACCAAGAACACATCAAAACAATTATCCACCATGATCAAGTAGGCTTCATCCCAGGGATGCAAGGGTGGTTCAACATACGAAAGTCCGTCAATGTAATACACCATATAAACAAACTCAAAGAAAAAAACCACATGATCATCTCACTAGATGCAGAAAAGGCATTTGACAAAATTGAAAACCCCATTCATGATAAAGGTCTTGGAGCGATCAGGAATACAGGGAACATACCTAAACATAATAAAGGCAATCTTCAGCAAGCCAAGAGCCAACATCAAATTAAATGGAAAGAAACTCAAAGCAATACCACTAAAATCAGGAACAAGGCAAGGCTGTCCCCTCTCTCCTTAATTATTCAATATAGTGCTTGAAGTTCTAGCCAGAGCTATAAGACAACATAAAGAGATTAAGGGGATACAAATTGGAAAGGAAGAAGTCAAGCTCTCCCTATTTGCAGATGGCATGTTCGTATACATGTGTGACCCCCAAAATTCAACTAAGGAACTGATACAGCTAATAAAAACCTTCAGAAACATTGCAGGATACAAGATCAACTCAAAAAAAAAAATCTATACAGTACTACTCTATACAGTAGACAAACAGGCTGAGAAGGAAATCAAAGATACATCACTCTTTACAATAGCCACAAATGATATAAAATACCTTGGGGTTACTCTAACTAAGCATGTGAAGGACCTATATGACAAGAAAAAGAAAAAAGAAATTGAAGAAGATGTCAAAAAATGGAAAGATCTCCCATGCTCATGGATAGGCGGGATTAACATAGTAAAAATGGCAATCTTACCAAAAGCAATCTACAGATTCAACGCAATTCCCATCAAATTACCAACACAATTCTTCACAGATCTGGAAAGAATAATACTCAACTTCATATGGAAAAACAAAAAACCCAGGATAGCCAAAAGAATCCTGTACAATAAAACAACCTCTGAAGGCATCACAATCCCTGACCTCAAGCTCTACTATAGAACTACTGTAATAAAAACAGCTTGGTACTGGCATAAAAACCAACATATGGACCAATGGAATCGAATTGAAGACTCTGACATTAACCCGCACACGTATGAACATATAATTTTTGACAAAGAAACCAAAAATGTACAATGGAAAAAAGAAAGCATCTTCAACAAATGATGCTGGCATAACTGGATGTCAATGTGTAGAAGGCTGCAAATAGATCCATATCTGTCACCGTGCACAAAACTTACGTCCAAGTGGATCAAAGACCTCAACATAAATCCAGCTACTCTGAACCTGGTAGTAGAGAATGTAGGAAGTACTCTTGAACGCATTGGCACCTGAGATCACTTTCTAAATATAACACCAGTAGCACAGACACTGAGAGAAACAATCAATCAATGGGACCTGTTGAAACTGAGAAGCTTTTGTAGAGCAAAGGACACGGTCAACAGGACAAAGTGACAGCCTACAGAATGGGAAAAGGTCTTTACCAACCCCACATCTGACAGAGGGCTGATATCCAGAATATATAAAGAACTCAGGAAATTAGACTTCAAAATGTCCAATAGTCCAATTAAGAAATGTGCTGTGGATATCGCTCTGTGTAAATAAAGTTCTGATTAGCCAGTGGCCAGGCAGGAAGTATAGGCGGGACAAGAGAGAAGAGAATTCTGGGAAGTAGAAGGCTGGGGAGACACCGCCAGCTGCCGCCAGGAGAAGCAACATGTAAAGACACTGGTAAGCCACAAGACATGTGGCAAAGTATAGATAAGCAGAAATGGGTTAATTTAAGATAGAAGAAGTAGATAACAAGAAGCCTGCCACAGCCATACAGTTTGTAAACAATGTAAGTTTCTGTGTGCTTTCTTGGTTGGGTCTGAGTGACTGTGGGACTGGCAGGTAAGAGAGATTTGTCCTGACTGGGCCAGGCAGGAATACTCTAACTACAAATGGCGCCCAATGTGTTGGCAAGAGTTTCCACCTAAAACCTAAAAAAAAGATTCTAAAACGGAGCTAAAAACAGCTTCCTACTTGTCTCTCTCAAGTGAGGGGAAGCCTGCCAGTTTGAGCTACTATGGTGGGTTCCTGGGGTGTGTGTCTGACCTGCAGTGTGGCGGGAATGAAGAATCTATAAGTGACAATTTACTTTGCTGCGTGGTGGATTTAGCCTTTGCTAGTTAAAAAAAAAAAAAAAAAAAAAAAAAAAAAAATTCTGGGCTATGCGCTGCTTTTATAGAACTGCTTCTGATAGTTGATGGTACACATGGCTCCAGACCCAGAGCTGGTGGTAAACTGTACCACCACCATGTTGGAAAGCTGAGGTGGGTGGAGCCAGCAGCCACAGTGGTGTTTCAGTCTTACAAAGATGGATATTACACAGAGAATCTGGTTTGTGTTGTCTTTGGGATTTTTAACCACAGAAAAAGATTTGATCATAAAAGCTGTTGAGTTAAACAAATATGTAAATTTTAAAGGTACCTTGACTTCGAAATTTGGATATAAGGATATGTTGCTTTGGAAAGGAGTCTCTGCTTCTGTTTCCACAGAAAGCCAGAGGCTGTGGATTTGTTCCAGATTAAGATATATCAGGTTTGATCAGCCAAGACCACCTGAAAGGTCTCCAATGACACCATGGCCCAGATGATCTGCACATCCAGAATGGTTTCAAGCTGGCTTTGGAAATGGAATTGGCTCACTCCTTCTCTAAACCCAGACATACTGCTAAAAGAAAATGTTAGATTCTTGTCTCCCAAATCAGAAGAGCCCTCTGGTGTGGGACAGAGAAAAACCAATATTTTTCTTTAAAGCAGTTTGATTATAAATGAGATCTCTTTCTAAAGAAGAAAAGGGGATATGATACAGATATAATAGGATGAAAGGGTAGATTAAGGAACTTACTTCTAAAGAGCAACAACTTGTTTAAAATGTTTTACATTGGTATAGATTTTAGTCTATTGATACAAACTTAAAGTTAATTTTGTTATACTGTGTGTATATTTCTAATCGTGTTTAAGGTATTATGTTTGTATAGCTCATTTTAAATTGAAATGGATAATTAAAAATAGATTAATAATTAGTCATCTATGATAATCATACTCGTAGCCATGTTAGTTAAGTCTTCTAGATATACATAGACATATTTCAGATAGATAGGTAATCTTCAAATACTTCAAAGACCTACAGAATATGGCATTTAAAATACTTTTAAAATTTAGACTTTATGGACAGTGAGACATGTCTGCTCCTGGCAGCACTGATTTACTTCAGAGAGGAGGATGGGCATTGAAGACACTTCATATGGAGTTTATCTTCACCTTGGCAAAAATAGCCATTTGGGCAAGAAACTGTTCTTGCCTGGACTGCTTGATCACCTGGACATGCAGGACCCATAGAAAGGTGACCACTGAACTTTGCTTTCAAAATGGTCCTTCAGGTTCCTGCTTCTCAGAGAAAACTGCCAGACATTCTACAGGACACTAAAAAAAGTGACCAAGAGACTCTATCCCTGTGGGCTGAAGACAAATGCCCCAACTTTACAAAGGAACATTAGGTGACTGTCCATGCTGCCAGCTGTCTCTGTCTACCCTGCAAGACTCCCAAAAGTTGCTTGCATCCTTCTCCCTTTTCTCAGGTAATATTATATCCTTCTGAGGTCTTTGATGTGGTTGAAGACTAGATAGTTATAATTTCCTCAGTTATGATAAAAGATAAGTTAGACATAAAACCTTAGACTCACCAATATAAGATAGGATATCTTCTTTAATAATGTAACTATAATTCTTGCTTGATAATTGTTTTGTTATATGTAATTTTACTATGTAAAAGTTAAAACCTTCCTTTAAAAAAAAAAAAAAGAAAAGGGGAAGTGCTGTGGATATCGCTCTGTGTAAATAAAGTTCTGATTGGCCAGTGGCCAGGCAGGAAGTATAGGCTGGACAAGAGAGAAGAGAATTCTGGGAAGTAGAAGACAGGAGAGGGATACCACCAGCCGCCGCCATGAGAAGCAACATGTAAAGACACTGGAAAGCCACGAGCCATGTGGCAAAGTATAGACTAACAGAAATGGGTTAATTTAAGATAGAAGAAGTAGATATCAAGCAGCCTGCCACAGCCATACAGTTTATAAGCAATATAAGTTTCTGTGTGCTTTCTTGGGTCTGAGCGACTGTGGGACTGGCGGGTAAGAGAGATTTGTCCTGACTGGGCCAGGCAGGAAAACTCTAACTACAGAAATGGGCTATAGAACTAAACAGAATTCTCCACAGAGGAAGTTCAAATGGCTGAAAGACATTTAAGGAATTGCTCAATATCCCTAATTATCCAGAAAATGCAAATCAAAACGACTCTGAGATACCACCTTACACCTATCAGAATGGCTAAGATCAAAAGCACAGAAGACAGCTTATGCTGGAGAGGATGTGGAGCAAGGAGAACTCTCTTCCACTGCTGGTGGGAATGCAAGCTTGTACAGCCACTTTGGAAATCAATATGGCACTTCCTTAGAAAATTGGGAATCCATCTCCCCTAAGACCTAGCTATAGCACTCTTGGGCATATACCCAAGGAATGTTCAATCATACCACAAGGGCATTTGCTTAGCTATGTTCTTATCAGCTTTGTTTGTAATAGCCAGAACCTGGAAACAACCTAGATGCCCTTCAACTGAAGAATGGATAAAGAAAATATGGTACATATACACAATGGAGTACTACTCAGCGGAGAAAAACAATGACATCATGAGTTTTGGAGGCAAATGGATGGATCTAGAAAAAATTATCCTGAGTGAGGTAACCCAGACTCAGAAGGACAAACACGGTATGTACTCACTCATAGAAGGATACTAGATGTAAAATAAAGATGACTAGACTGCTACACAACTCCAGGGAGGCTACCTAGAAAATGGGACCCTAGGAAAGACCCAAGGATCACCCAATGACAGAGAAATGGATGAGATATACATGAACAATCTGGACAACAGTGAGAGTAATGAAGGGCAAGATTCGAGGGAAAGAAAGCTTAGAGGAGCAGGAGATCCCAGCTGGATCAAGAACAGAAAGGAAGAATGAGGAATAACAGACCATGATAAATGAAGACCACATGAGAACAGGAATAGGCAGAGTGCTGTAGAGGTCCACAAAAAATCCACAATGATACATCCTCTGTAGACTGCTGGCAATGGTCGAGAGAAAGCCTGATCTGACCTAGTCCGGTGATCAGATGGCCAAACACCCTGACGGTCGTGCTGGAACTCTCATCCAGTGACTGATGGAAGTGGATGCAGAGATCCTCAGCCAAGCCCCAGGTGGAGCTCCAGGTGTCCAACTGTCGAGAAAGCGGAAGGTCTGCAAGAACATGAATTGTTAAATCCAAGATTGCAAAAAGCACAGGGACAAATAGCCAAACGAATGGAAGCACATGAATTATGAACCCAAGGCTGTGGAGCCCCCAGCTTGATCAGGCCCTCTGGATAAGTGAGACAATTGAATAGCTTGATCTGCACCCAGCCTGTGGGTCCAGGATCTGTCCTTTGTGCCTTAGCTGGCTGTATGAAACCTTGGGCTTATACAGGGACACTTTGCTCAGTCTGGAAGGAGGTGACAGGACCTGCCTGTACTGAATCCACCAGGTTGAAATGAATCCCCAGGGGAGTCTTGGTCCTGGAGGACATGGGAATGGAGGGGAGGGGCTGGAGGGAAGGTGGGGTTGTGGGCGGGAGGGGCGAGGACAGGGGAACCCATGGCTGATGTATAAAATTTAAAACACATAATAATAAAGAAAGAAAAAGAAAAAGGCCAGGCAGTGGTGGTGCATGCCTGTAATACCAGCACTCGGGAGGCAGAGGCAGGCGGATCTCTGAGTTTGAGGTCCACAGAGATAGTCCATGACAGGCTCCAAAGCTTCAGAGAAACCCTGTCTTGAAAAAAAAAAAAAAGAAAGAAAGAAAGATAGAAAGAAAGAAAGAAAGAAAGAAAATATACAAGTAATAATTTCTTCTTTGTTGTTGTTAAAGATTTATTTATTATGTATACAGAAGAGGGTGCCAGATCTTATTACAGATGGTTGTGAGCAACCATGTGGTTGTTGGGAATTGAACTCAGGACCTCTGGAAGAGTAGTCAGTGCTCTTAACCTCTGAGCCATCTCTCCAGCACAAGTAATACTTTCTTAGGACAAATTAGAAATGGAATTTTAACCCAATGTCCAAAAGATATACTAGTTATAAAGAGGTAGTAAATATACAAGAATCATTTCTTTTATTGTAGTTTCAATTCCAAGGTTGTGACCGTGGGAACTCTTGAATCTGGAAGTCAGGAAACACTCATCAATATTCCTATGACAACAAAGAGACACACAGGTTTAGTCAATGGCAAGGCTTTAAGAATGAAATAAAATTTAGAATATTCCCTGTGGTTATGAATATGAAATATGCAAAGTTGGACAATGAATGCATATCTTCCTGTGAGCTGCCACAGTGTTAGTGAGTTCCTGCATGAAGGAGTTCTTCTTGCAGCAGCACAGTCGCTAACTAAAGATGGGCTGTCAAACCCCACTCCAACATTGTCATCGCTCCTGTAATGAAGACATCAGCTAGATGAGAAAAGCAGCAGAACTGAAAAGAACCTAAAGTGAGAAGGGGTACATAGGAGGAAATGGAGGAAGGGAAGGGAAGGGGAGGGGAGGGGAGGGAGGAGAGAGAAGGGGAGGGCAAGGGAAGGGGAAAGGAAGAGAAGGAAAGGGAGGTGAGGGAGGGGAGGGGAAGGAAAGAGAAGGGAAAGAGGAAGGGAAGGGAAAGAGGAAGGGAAGGAGAAGGGAAGGGAAGGGAAATGAAGGGTAATATCATGTAATTATAATATAACCTCAAAAGTAAAAGATAATATATCTTTTGTTGATGTCCCTACCAGGGGTCATACCCTTGATGAAACTGACCCTGCTCTCTCCCTGTCTGTGGATTTCAAGGGGCTTTAGATCATTTCCCCTCTTTGATTACAATGGAAGGCTACTCTCCCTCACTTACCCTAGCTACACACACTATTTAACCTATATAAGCTGAGTTAGATTTTGACAGATTAATGCTGTGGATATCGCTCTGTGTAAATAAAGTTCTGATTGGCCAGTGGCCAGGCAGGAAGTATAGGTGGCACAAGAGAGAAGAGAATTCTGGGAAGTAGAAGGCTGGAGGAGACACTGCCAGCCGCCACCATGAAAAGGAACATGTAAAGACACTGGTAAGCTACAAGCCATGTGGCAAAGTATAGACTAACAGAAATGGGTTAATTTAAGATAGAAGAAGCAGATAACAAGAAGCCTGCCACAGCCATACAGTTTGTAAGTAATATGAGTTTTTGTGTGCTTTCTTGGTTGGGTCTGAGCGACTGTGGGACTGGCAGGTAAGAGAGATTTGTCCTGACTGGGCCAAGCAGGAAAACTCTAACTACAGATTAAGTATCAAATCATGGTTATGAACACAGGCAGAACATCAACAATTTACCTTAGAAACCAAGTTGTAGAATAATATCGAGAAGGACAGTTACCAGAAAGCAGCACAGTTATGTATTTAACTCAGCAAGAAAGTTGAGACTATAGTAAAGGAAAGAATAGTCTGGAAAGACATGGTGGTATTCATTAGAGGAATAGTTTTCCTCAATTATTAGCACAAATCAAAAATGAAAGAGTAAAAGACAGAAGACCTGGGGTGATTGAGAAAACAAGTACCTGAGCTAAATAACAATAATGAATTTGAGGATCCAGAGGCCTTTCCATCTTGCTCTGAGGACCCTTCCAATTCTCTCAGATCCACCCAGATCTTATTCTTCATCCTCCAATGGCAGTACACAACTATTCTCCTTCCTGACTGCTGGCTGAATTCAGATTCTTGTTTGGGTATAAAATATACTTGCACACATGTGGTTACTTTCTACTCATGTGCATATTTATATACACATACATTTGTATCTATCCTTACACAGAGGAAATTAAAGAGTTTCCTCTGTCTATTTTCTTGGTACTTAGTTTTGTTGGTGTATAGTGGATGAAGAAATTTTTAGGAACTGAAGTACCCACTATGATATTTTTATATTTTTAAAAGATCAGCAATATTGGTGTGTCTGTGGTCCTTTTGTTGCTGTTCAAAGTCTTATATATAATCCAGACTGGACTTGAAATCACTTTATAGATGAGGATGACTGTGAAACATATGTAGAGACCATGACTTGAAAACAGGAAGCAGTTAACTTATTAAGACAAAGTGGGAGTATAAGCAAAGCATTTTACTACTTTTAGAGTGTATATTATGTTAAGGAAACAGGCTGGTTCAAGGAAGTGGGAAAGTCAGAATGTGAGAGAGTTGGAATAACATCTGGGAAAGTTGGAAAAACATCTGGGAAGCAATGTCCTTGATGAACAGGGTTGAGAGGGAAAGACAAGTGTTTGAATGATTTTTTTTTTTTTTTTGCTTATTAAAGTTGAAAATTTTTAAATGCCCTTGAGCCTAGCAGGTAGGCAACAGGGCATGTGAGTCTGGACTATGTTGTAAGAGTCAGAGGGAGTGATGTAAATTTGGAAATGAGTCAATAAGTGAATGGTTTTAAGAGTGCCATGAGTCAGAAAGAGATATCTTTACAGATATGTAAGCTAATGAGTAAAACTGGGAGTTGTGTTTATAAAATTCTTACTAGAGAGTTCAGGAATGATTGTTCCTTATCAGCCTGTCTGTACCCTCAGTTTTTCTTGGTTTATGATGGAACATATGAGATGATCATATCTACTCTCACCTTATGCCCATCAAAGTGAGTTATCATTCCATGATTCTTATCATCTGAAGTATTTGAAAAATGAAATATAATAAAGTTAGAAGGTGAATAAAAAATATATTCAGAATTTGATGGACATTTAATACACAGGAACACAAAGTAGTTTTAAATACTCTACATATGTGATGGGAATTCTTAACATTTTATTGTCCAGTTTACTGAAATATAGCACTAATCTTAAAAGGTCTTATTAATAAAAACAAACCCAGAGGCGGTTATTGGAGTGAATGCTGGAAGATCAGCGAAGCAGAACAGGCCACAGCCACATCACCTTGCCAGTTCCTCAGCTGATCCTGTTTCCTCAGACTGGAAGCCTCTGAGTCCTCATCCAGAATGAATCTGTTGCTCAAAAGCCTAGTTCTAGTTCCTCATCCTCGTGCCTTATATACCTTTCTGCTTCCTGACATCACTTCCTATATTAAAGGCATGAGTTACCATACCTGGCTGTTTCCAGTGTGGCTTTGAACTCACAGAGATCCAAATCGATCTCTGCCTCTGGAATGCTAGGATTCAAGGTGTATGTGCCATCATTTTCTGGCCTCTATATCTAGTGGCTGTTCTGTTCTCTGACCCCAGATAAGTTTATTATGGTGCACAATATTTTGGGGAACACAATATCACCACAATAAAACAGTAAACTGAGTTTTTATCTTTCTTTCATTTGTGCTCATAAGACACTAGTTGAATCTGCTAAGCATATGGTAGCAAATTCTATTAATAAGAGCCACTTTCCTGTAAAATGAACTCACAGGTTTAACTTATTTCATTAACACCACGTCAAACGTTCGTTTCTCAATCAGCAGTATCAGAGCGTCTCCTGTTCCAGTTTAGTTGGAATAGTTGGAAAAATTACCTAACATTTTTATATACCCCTCACTTTTTCATTTCATTCACAATCTCTCTTCACAAACTTGTCAAGAAATTAAATACCAGCTGAGGTATACATGTATCAAGAAGTCTGGCACTTATGAGCAATAGCTTGTAGGAGAGGTGAACACTGCCAAGTTGCAAATGGCCTACTTAGAGGGGTGGCTATTATTTTGTTACATCCTTCAAGACCAAATTGTGATTTCCATCTAGTCTTGAATATTCAGTGGTTTTGTTATTGCTGCTCTTTGTTTATTTTTAATTTGTTCAGCTCTATTTCAGGACATTTCCTAGTATGATGACATAGATATATTGACATGTAATGCTACAGAGAGCTCTATTACTTTCCAGTGTTCACATACATGCATTCCACATAGGGATGGTCCTTTGAGAGGGGTAGGGGTCTATCCTGCAATTCATTTCTTTTTAAATTTGAATATCAGATAGACTCAGTATCATTTACTTAAGATTCCTTTTTTAATTAACCTACTCTCTATGCCAAACTCTCTAATGTGTGCTGTTAGTTTATTTAACTTTGTCCCCATTGTACAGCTTTAATTACTTTGGTTTTGCAATAATTCCTAATATCTCTTGAGGAAACATCTTCACTGAAATTCCCAAGAGTCCCTTACCTTTTAATAAATCTTTGAATTCCAAACATTGAGTTAAATTTCTTTTTAAAGAAATAAGCAAATAATTTGAATTATTTAGAATTAGATCTGAACATTCATAAGCTCAAATAGCCTCAATTTCTTCTTAAAGTCAACCATATATTTACAGTATTAAATGCTGCATTGCGATATAGAGCAAGTTTCCTTCTAGATATTTAAAATTATAATCAGATTATAATTGTCCTTTTGAATCTTTTTGGTATTCTCAGATGTGTTTCTAAGATTTCTAATTTATTTTAGTGTAAAGTACATTTACTTGTTGCTTTCAAGGATTTTCATTGCTGATGTTTTCAAAGTGCTCTTAAATATAGTACACTGATTTGTGTCAGAATGCAAGTCCAAGGTCTTTGTGTTGATGAGCACCTCTTCAGTAATTAGGAGGGACAAAAATTTTATAACTTGCTAGTGATGGAATATCCACAACTCATCCAGAGTCCACACACACAGAGGTCAACACACAAGAAGAACCTATGGGCTAGCACTCTTACAGAGTCTAAACACATCTAAACAGGTGTCTCATGAGGACTTGTATTTGTGAAATTATTAAAGCCACTCCACGTAGTTAAAAGGGAGGTTTATTTTGTGGGATAACTTACAAATGAAGGGATAGGTTGTAGGGTCTGGCAAAGGTATGGCGCAGACTGGTGGTGTTCTCTGGAGAACTCTGCTTGGTATACCTCCAACGTCCAGGGTCCCAGAACCAAGACAGAACTCTCCTCTCGATCCTGGGTCTTCAGCCTCCTCCCTCAGCCCTGCATTGTGGGCGTGACCATTACGGAAGCCTCAATGGGGGTTGGAACTTCCAGGCCAAGCCTGGGATGGCTACCCACTACATCTCCCCCTTTTGTCTAAAAAAGAAGGTTCTAACCTAATACAAGACTATATACAAAGAAATGGTTATCAAATATTGTCCAAGAGTAGTGAGGGATAATGACCTAGATAAGTTGGAATTACAATAAATGCAAACAATATCAAGCAAAAAACACATACTAAAATTCAGGGAAGTCTAGAGTGTGGGTATGTGGCATGTTACAAATATCATTCTAAAAGGTGTCCTATCCTAAAGAACCTGCATCTAATACTTAATATATTCTATCTAAGATATTATATATGTATATATACTAAGTTGTAACTATAACTGCTAGTCTTCAACCTCATCAAAGACCTAAGAAAGAATATAATAATACCTGAGAAATGGGAGAAGGACACAAGCAACTTTCGGGAGTCTTGCAAGAGTAGACAGAGACAGCTGGCAGCCTGGACAGTCACCTAATGTTTCTCAGCATCATTGGTGCATTCAAATTGGCTACAGGCCTAGAGTATCTGACAGACCATTTTCGGAAGCAGGAATTCTGAAAGACCATCTTACCCTGTCTTGGCAAAGTACAGTGGTTGCTTTCCTTGTGTCCCACTTGTCCAGAAAGGACAGCATTTGTACTGTCAGCAGTTGAGGCAAGGGCAGTTCTTTGCCCAGTAGGCCATTTTGTGCCAAGAAGACAAATTTCTAAATGGAAATGTCTCAGAAGCCCAACATTCTCTCTGGATCAAATTGGTGCTGCCAGTAGCAATTGTGTCTCACATCAACAGTATTCTAAGTTATTTAAATGCCATATTGTCTAGGTCCATGAAGTGTTTGAAGATGACCTGTCCATCTGACCTATGTATTTATAAATCTGGATAACCTAGCTAACATAATTACAGAGATGACAAGCATAGGTGACAATAAATCTATAAGTCTTAGCTACCTAAACAACCTAAGGACTAAGGCTTCATATAAATAAGGCAAACAGTCTGTAAGCAAATGTACAGTAAAAGGATAATGACTTTAAATTGTGACAATACACAAAATATCTTTAACAGAGGTAGTAATGTATATTGCAATATGCAATATGATAATAATCCTAAATATATATCAGTATACAGAATATCTTAAACAGAAGTAGAACATTCATACCATATTTGTATCAACATATAAGAATTCATAACAGTGCAAATTACAAAGCAAATTATCTAAGGCTGCTATTTTACTAAATTTGTTTACTAATGTATATGAAAGTCTACCATAATATTTTATACCTATCTATTCCATTTCTTCTTTTCCCCTTTTTTTTGAGACATATTTTCTTTCCTTAAGTAGAGTACTGAGTTTAACAGTTTCTTCCACCCCCAACCCTAGAACCATTATCCATAACCCTGAGAAATATGAAACCCTAGGAAGAAGGGGCATCGTTTTCTTACAATTGCTTCCTGCTGTTTAGGGGGCGATGGTATCTCTGTTGGGTATTATGAGAAAGCTCAGATAGTTAAATCTCAGTTAGACTAACTCTATATTCTGCAGCTACTCTCAGAGTAATGGGTAAGATTGTCTGAAATTCTGGCAAGAAGTGTAGTATGATGATGATTACCATGGCATCATTCCGGATTGGGTAGAGTTGTTGTTGGGGCCCCATCTTCCTTCTGGAGACTTCAGAGATTGCTATTGGAAAAACTTATTTTTTATCAGAATGGAAGGTTTGGATTTAAAGATGACACGACATGTAAGAAAGGATTCCAAGAAAGCAAGAGTAAGCATGGTGAGAATTAGAATCTTGAAGACAATGGTCCCTTATAATTGGTTTCCTTCTGTCTCACACTGAAGAATCTCTCAACCTTTTCTTTTATCAATATGCTTGGGTTTTAGAGAAGGAGTGAGCCAATTCCATCTCCAAAGCCAGCTTGGTTTATAATTAAATTGGAACTACAACTATTGTAGATTGATAGAGATATAGATGTTGGACAATGATATTTTACCCTGGGTAGATTGGTACCAATAGATTCTTTCTTTCTGCTGTAAATATCCAGATATCCAAGGCCTTAAGATTTCTGGAAGATGGGTATTTCCATTATCCTGGAAAGACAAAAACAGAACCCTACCCCAACTTTTGATTGTTAAATTTTTCTTACAACTTGAAGAGATGTCACATTGGTGGATGATCTTTTACTTCTCCTAAATCAAGGGTTTTCTCCTGTTCAAATTGAATTTTTATTAATTTTTTTGGTGTCCATAGCTTTTCTTCTCCTGTGGAAACAAAAGCAAAACCCCTTCCCCAACATAGGAAATATCAAGGATTCCATTCTGAGGTCAACACATCTTTGAAATAAACTGGTTGGTTTAGCTGAGGAGTTTTGTCTGTCATCCAATGTCACTCTGCAGCTGTTGTTCCTTTCTCATCAGCATTGAGAAAATTCAAGGTTAATAAAGCACTATGCAATCTATTTCTAGGAGTCATTGTTACCTGTTGCTGTTTATTTAGCATATCCTTTAAAGTTCAATTACATCTTTCTATGACTGCTTGGCCAGTGTGATTGTGTGTTATACCTGTAACATGCTTTATATTGTAATAAGAAAAGAACTGTCTCATTTTATTGGAGACATATGCTGGGGCATTATCTGTCTTAATTTGTACAGGTATTACCATGATGGCCATAGCTTCTAATTAGGTGTATAATCACAGAATCAGCCTTTTCAGAACTCAGGAGTTGCCCACTGAAATCCTGAATAGGTGTCAATGGTATGGTGTACATACTTTAATCTTCCAAATTCTGCAAAATGAAACACATCCATCTGCCAAATTTCATTCCTTTGTATACCTTTTGGATTGCTCCCTGCAGGTAATGGAGTTTGGTTATAGAAGGAACAAGTAGGACATTTTTTTCACAATATCCTTAGCTTGTTGCCAAGTAATGGAGAAATCCTTCTTCAAACCTTCATACCTATTTACATGGCATTTCTTATGAAATTCTGAGGCTTCTAGCACATCACCTATTCGTAACTGATAAATCTCATCATTACCTTGTACTAAAGATCCTGGCAGACTTGTATGGGATCAGATATGTGTTATATATGTATAGGATGCTCCCTTTTTCTGATGATTTCCTGCAATTGTATGAATAATGAAGTTAATTCTGTATTATCAGGAATAAATTCAGTAGTTCCAATATATAAAACAACTCTTCTGCATATTGAGAGTCAGTGACTATACTGAGGGGTTCTGTGAAGTCCTCAGTACCATAAGAACGACATACAGTTCTGCCTGTTGTACAGAGCTGTATGGACTTTGTACCACTTTATTTGAGTCTCCTGATTTGTATCCTGCTTTCCCTGATTTATTTGCATCAGTATAGAATGTGAGGACTCCAGAAATTGGCTTGTGTTGTACAATGTGAGGAAGGACCCATTCGATCTTCTTTATGAATTCTATCCTCTTGCTTTTGGGATAATGGTTGTTAATCTCTCCCAAAAATTTACTGCAGGCTCTCTGCCAGTATTCACTATCTTTCCACAGTAATGAAATTTCCTCATTAGTCATAGGTACAACAATTTCTGCTGGGTCCATTCCTGTCAACTGGCGAAGTCTTAATTTACCTTTTTGAATCAAATGAGAGATCTTTTCTATATAAGTCTTTAATTTCTCATTTGGTTTACGTGGTAGCAATATCCATTCCAATATAATATCTTCCCTCTGCATCAAAATACCTGTGGGGGAATGTCTGGAGGGGAATATGACAAGAATGCATTTAAGTTCTGGATCCACACGATCCACATGTGCTTCACAAATTGTCTTTTCTACTAGAGCCAATTCCTTCTCGACTTTGGCTGATAATTCTCTTGGACTGTTTCATTCTTTGCCCCCTTCTAGAGTATTAGCCACATTTTGTAGTCCATCTTTGGGTATTCCCATGATACCCAATAAATTGTAAATGCTTCCTAACAACTTTTGAAAATCATTAAGAGTCTTCAATCGATCTCTCCTCAGTTGTACCTTTTGGGGTCTAATTTTTTGTAGCTCTATCTTATATTCTAAGTAATTAATAGAATCTCCTATTTGTATTTTTTCAGGAGCAATTTGCAGTCCCCAGCAAGGCAAAACTTTTTTTTAATTCTTCAAACATGCTTTCTAATGTGTCTAACTTTGGATCAGCTAATAGAATATCATCCATATAGTGATAAATTATGGATTGTGGAAACTTTACACGAATTATCCCAATGGTTTTTGCACAAAGTATTGGCATAAGGTAGGGCTGTTTAATATTCCCTGTGGGAGGACCTTCCATTGATATCTCTTGACTGGCTGAGAATTGTTATAATTAGGAATTGTGAAGGCAAATTTTTCTCAATCATTTTTTTTTGTAAGGGTATGGTAAAGAAACAGTCTTTTAAGTCAATAACTATTATAGGCCATTCTTTGGGTAGCAGAGAGGGCAGCCCAGTCTGTAAGGAGCCCATTGGCTGAATTACTTTATTAATAACTCTCAGATCTGTCAGCATTCTCCAATTACCAGACTTTTTTTTTAAATAACAAATACAGGAGAATTCCAAGGGCTGGTAGATTCTTCAATGTGTTGAGCATTTAACTGCTCTTGAACCAGTTGTTCTAAAGCTTGTAGCTTCTCTTTTGTCAAAGTCCACTGTCCAACCCAGACAGATTTATTAGTTAGCCATTTTAAAGGTAAGGCAGTTGGTACTTCTGAGAGTTCAACAGCAGTTGTGCTCTGTTTGTGTACAGCCTGAATGGTTGGTGACTGGTTTTTATAGCATGTTATGATATTATTCCTAGAAACATGCATTGGCCTGTATTCCTTTTCTGAGAGTGCAGGAATTTTAATCTGGGTATTCCACTGTTGTAACAGATCTTGGCCCCATAGATTTACTGCTACATTTGCTACATATGGCTTCAGCCTTCCTTTCTGTCCTTCTGGCCCTATGCATTCAACCCATCTTGAACTCTGTTTTATCTGAGATAGGGTGCCAATTCCTAAAAGTTGGACATCTATGTCTTGAAGAGGCCAATTTGGATGCCATAATTTTGGTGTAATAACAGTCACATCCGCACCTGTGTCTACCAGGCCCTCCAGAACCAAGGCATTAATTCGAATTCTAAGCTTTGGTCTTTGTTCATTTATGGAAGTCTGCCAAAATATTTGTTTTATTGTGTTCTTTGTAAACTGTGATTCATCTATCAGAGCTATTTTATTATCCATTGCATTATCGGTCTTTACATTAGGCATTGGTTTATTCAGTTGTCCTGGAGAGGAATGTCTTCCACAGTGGCTGGGAATGTTCTTACCACATTTAATTTGGGGGCCTGTAAGAGGCCCCCTGAGGTGTTTCCCGCCAGTAAAGGGTTGCCTCATATATCTGTTTTTGATCTGCACTCACTGGTCCAATATCGGCCTTTGCCACATCTTCTACATAATCCAGGAGGTGGTTGGGGTCTCCTGTTTAGGCTATTCCTAGAAGGAGTATTACTTCTAGGATTACCCCATGTACAGTTTTTACTTATATGACCTGGTGTACCATATTTAAAACATTTGGTACCATGGGGCCTTCTTTCACCTCTGGGATTTGTCTCTCCTATTCAAGCCTCATTACTGTAGTTAAGAGACTCAACACCATTAGTATACTGAATCCATTCTTCCAAAGGAGCTGATCTGATCTTTAATGGTGTAAGTATTCTTTTGCATTCTGCATTAGCATTGTCGAATGCCAAGGACTCAGTTAATACTTTTCTTAATTCTTTATCTGACACAGATTTTGTTATAGCTGTGTCCAGCCTTTGTAAAAAAAATCAATGAAGGGTTTGTGCAGTCTCTGAAATATCTTTGTGTATTCCTCAGTTGCTTTTCCAGGTTCTGGGATTTTTTTCCCAAGCATTTAGAGCTGCTGTACAGCATAGGGATATTGTATGCTCATCATAAATGGCTTGTACATTCCTGTCAGTGAAACATCCCTCACCAAGTATTTGATCTTGGGAGATCTCAAAACCTCTGAGTTTACCTTGTTCTAAATTTCTTGCCTCTTCTCTCAACCAGTTTTTCCACTGTAACTGCTGGCTATATTCTAGAACAGCTGAAGTTAACTGATACCAGTCATCTGGAATGATTCTATGTGAGGTAGACCACAAATTTTACATCTGTTTTACATATGTGGAGTGTATCCCATATGTAACTACTGCTTCCTTTATATTTTTAAAGTCCTTTGTTGAAATTGGTTGTAACGTATATGTCGTATATGGCTCGGTGTGTGTGTCATCTGCTGGCTTCTCATGGATGATAACAGGATAAGCCATTGTATGAGAGCCATTTGGAGATGTTACAACCTGTATGGTCTTGCCCTTCTGCCTATTAGGTCCCTTGTCATGTTTATTGAGAGTTTCCTCCAGGGCTTGTAAACGAGTACCTAGGGTCTGTTCCAGGGAATAAACCACCTCTCTTGTAAGGGATTCCAGATTTCTCATGGAATCATGGAAGTTTTTATGTTCTTCTGAAACACATGATTCCATGAACTTTATTTTATCAATTAATGATAATTTTTTTTCCTTACACAGTGTCTGAGTAGTTACAACTTCACTCTGGAAAGTTAGAGTTCTATCCATTAAATATTCATATTTATTATCAATAAAATCAATTTTGGGTACAAGCCTGTTTAGTAAATCCTGGTTAGCAGATTCCAGAAAGAGAATCTTTTTCTGTCAGCCTTCATTGCTATCTTTTAAAGCCTGTATCAGTCCCAATAATGACTCATCTTTGTTCTTATTATTAAACCAGTGTTTGAACACTGTGTGAATTATTATGATGAATGCCAAAATGGTACAGGCCAGATATGCCTTAGGGAGGTCGTATATTTCCAGGAAAATGTCATTCATCATACAGGCAAAAAGAGTTTTACATTCTTGTGAGGTAATGTTGTCAGCCATATTACAAAAATTACTCAAAATTTGTTAGTCAGTTTTAAGGTGTAAAATTATCAAGTACTTTTACTTGAAAGAAGCTTACCTTTCTGTGGTTTTGGGTGGTGCAGTAGCACTTTTCAGCCAGTAGGAGGTGTTGGTATAGCTCCAAAGCAGGGCCTGCTGGTGACCTTGGCTGGCAGCAGCTGAAGGCAGGAGCCAAGATGGCAGGGAGCTGGCACTCAAGGAGGAGTGGGAATGCCTCACTCACAGAGATTTTTGCTGGTCTGGGGGCTAAGCTAGGGAACTGAGACCGGACCAGCTGCTCCTTTTTTCGAGAATGGAACCGTGTAGGTGTTCCCTGGTTAAATGGAACTTTGCAGGCAGGTTTAGGTACCTGCCAGCCAGGGAGGAGGCTGAGGGTTGGAGACGCCTAGGCTTTTGGAATTTGCCTCAAGTGAGCGCCAAATATTGGTGAAATTATTAACGCCACTCCACGTAGTTAATAGGGAGGTTTATTTTGTGGGGTAATTTACAAATGAAGGGATAGGTTGCAGGGTCTGGGAAAGGTATGACACAGCGGTGTTCTCTGGAGAACCTCCAGCATCCAGGGTCACTCCTGACACACATCCCCACCCACCCCCACCTTGTGGGCATGAACATTACCGCAGCCTCAATAGGGGTTGGAACTTCCAGGCCATGGCTGGGATGGCTACCCACTACAGACTTGTGTGTTAGAAGCAAGTGGGCAAGAGTTCCAGGAACTCTACAGTGACTATAAAATGAACCCCTAGAGTACTTAACATTCCATTTGTGTTGTGCGAGTCAATTAGGGTTAGTGAAGCAGGAGATACCTAGATGATGTGTAGGGAGAAAGTCTCCAGGAGGAAGTTGTGTTAGGCAACCTCCCAATGTATTATATTGAGGAAGAGGAGGAATGTGGTAAGGTTGACTGACCAAGAATGTGCCTTGAGAAAGTTAAAGAATCAATGCAACATAAAACTGTAAGAATTCAAAACCACTTGGTGCCTCAGCTCTGTGTTTCAAGTGTAAGGCAGATGTACTGATGGTAATGGGAAATAGTGTTAGACAAGAAGAGAGACTGGTGAGGAACCTGGAGAATGATAGGAGGAGAAGACATCAAAAGTGAGTTTTCCAGCTGAGGCAGAAAGCAGTTGACTAATCTGGAGTTGTGCCTCATAGGAAAATAATAATTGTGATTAGTTTTATAAACAATCCCTTCAGCTGTGAAAGTTTGTGGGTGGAAGAAAGCATGAGGTACACTGAAATGATGATTCACTGAAGAGGAGTGCACTTCCTACTGAACTGAAGTAATGATGCACTTTAAGAAAAAATGCAAAAGCTGTTCTAGGTCCATTTACTGCTGTAGAAGAGTCAATCAGTTCACTGTGGGGAGACTATAGTGTCTGGGGCAACATCATCTCCAATATTCAGGATAATGTCATCTTGAACACTGATCTATTGGATTGAAGCTATGGCATTTGAGATGTTGTCACCTCTAGGGTAAAGTTTTAGGAACAAGGTGACATTGATTGAGATGTAGGATTTAAGTTGTCTTCTGGGTTGGGGTTGTTGGCCATAGCATCTGTCATTCTGTTTGAAACTATGGTTGAGAGGCTTTTGTTCACAGTGGAAATTTACAATCAAAATGTATATTCAAATAGGATTCCCCTCAAAAGAGCTGCTATTCTTATATTTTATTTATAACTTTTTCTTGAAAGTTCATTTCTAATATGAAAATATTAATATAGACCCATATGCTTATATACATACACCTACATTCACGTGTTTCAGTCAAAGCTACTATAATAATATGCAATAGACTGTAAGGCTTAAACAAAAAAACAGTTGTTTCTCTTTGTACTGGAGGATGAGAAGTCCAAGACCACATATTTGCAACCTCAGTCTCTGTTGAGACCCACCTCAGGTTTGCACATAGACACACTTGCATTATGTCCTCACAAGGTAAAGGATGACAGAGAAGAAGCAGGCTCTCCTATATCCTCTGTGGAGTTCAGAGTAAGGAGTAATCACCAGTTCTCATGACCTAGTTATCTACAGAAGACTCCACCTCCAAATGATAGCATGCTGGGATTTAACATGTGCAATTTGGGAGAAACAAGCTTTTTGTGCATAAGGAAATAGACAAGCACCAGTTATGACAGTGGAGCTTAGGAAATACAAGAAAAATGTCACAAGCTTAAGCTTGTTACCTGGATTAAATAGTTTATTTCAGGTGTGTGTATATATACTTTATGTTAATTATGTATTATATACAACATGTTTATAGAAAAGACAAAGAGAGAGAAGAAAGTGAGAATGTAGATCAATTAAATTTAGTTGTAAGTAATGACATATACAAGATGACACATAGGGTTTTAAATATATGGATATGTTTGTGCAGTTATGTATGTGAGAATGTGTCAAATTTGAGAATGTGTCAAAAATGCTAAATTTAATACATCAAAGGATGAATTTCTGAACTTTTGTTTACTGGGAAGTCATGTGACAAATGTTAATAGCAACCTAGCATTTTATTGTCAAATGCAGTATAGTGATAATTTTAAATTAATTTTTGAACAGTTGCCTTTTCTTGAAGGCAATGATAATTATTAATTTTCAGACATGAGACACAACTTAACATGTTTTGAAAAGTTCTAACTTCTTTAGTTTAATAATAAAATAAATATATCATTAAATTATAGTATCCTATAATCAGAAAATATGAAAGATTTAAAAGTCTTTGCCTGAAACCATCAGGGACCTTGATGTAGATCTGCTTCCATTCTTGAAAGGGTTAACAGTCATCACAGAACCAACATTGTCCCACAGTGAAGCATTAACCTAATTAGTCTTATTGATAAAAACTAGGAGTCAAATATTGGGGTAATAACCTGAAAGATCAGAGAAGCAGAGGAGCAGCCACCAGTGGCTTCTTACCTCTCTGGACCCAAAGGGCCAAGATCCTGTCTCCACCCCACCTTATCACTTCCTCTCTCTACCTCCCCAGTACTGAGATTAAAGGGATGAGCTTCCCAAGTGCTGGTATTAAAGGCTTGATGGTTAACTAGTATTTAGCTCTGCCATCTGGTCTCCAGTCAAGCTTTATTTGTCAGAACACAAACAAAAAAGCACACAACACCACCTATCATTACTGTTGAAGCATGTTAAAAAATAAAGTGATTAGGATGTATCGCGAATTATGCAGACAATGAGCCATAGTTCAATTTTATTCTTAATGAACGTTGCAGAGTGGAATCAAGGAATGTGTAGCTTCCACATGGCCAGAACAATAGTACTGAAATACAATAAAGGGCATAAATTAAATGATTATGTATAAATGAATAGCTTTTAAAATCATTTCTATATATGATCACTGTAATAAGACATCCTTTTTGAAATATGTGGTACATTATCTGTAGTTTCTCTACTATACAACGCCAAGAAAAAATGCTTACAGCTTTCCAACTTTGACGAGACACACATCAATGAAACTGCTCACCATTTCCTCCTCTCTGTGATCCTCAGACTCTGGGTACCAATACTCTACTCTCAAGGTCAATGAGAACAACATGTTTTCTTTTCCACACATGAGTTTCTTTACACAGAAAAAACAACACCCTCCTATGTCTTAATTGTATCAGTTAACACTGTGACCTCCAGTTCTATATTCTTCACAAAGGTCAGGACTTCACTTTAAATAGTTGAATAGTGTTCATTTTGTATCTGTGCTCTGTTTTCTTTGTTCATAAGTTTATATTGCACTTCAATTGTTTCCATTTCTTGGTTACTGAGGAAGGTGCCAAGGTAAACATGTAATGAAGATGATTCAGAATGATTACATGCCTTTGGGTACCCCAAGAAGTCGAACTGATAGGTTGTCTATGGTAGTTCTAGTTTTTTGTTTTTTTTTTGATAAACTTATATATTGTTTTTCATAATGACTATACATATTTATATTTATACTAACATGTAGCAAACATCAATGGTGAGGTATTTCAACTCTAATCACTACACACTAATAGTTTTCTCCCTTTCCCAGTACAGAATCTCTTATCCCAGTAGAGACTATGATGTTTAATTTTTAATAACATTCCTCTCTATGTATATGAAACTGTTGCTCAAGTTAAATGTAAAAAAGGAAGTTGGTGTTTCAAAACAGTTAAAGTTGACATAGTTTAATGTATATCATGTGGAACATAGTGTGACATATACTTTATATATGGAATTCGGTTTTACAAGACAGAATATTATTTCCCTAAGCATAAATAAGGTTAGATTTGTATGGAATTCCAATCCACTACCAATTATTTAAGTAATTAAACATCTGAATGGTTATGTACTTGTAAAGGTGGTAAGTCTGAACAATTATTATGTGTCTCCCTTGCATCGTTTGTTCTTGAGAGTGGTTTTTGTTGATTATTGATTTCCATCTTGCATCATGAAGCAAGTTCCCCAAAGGAAACAGTTTTTGTGCCCTTGTCTCCTTTCAGAACACAGAACTTGTTTTCTGTTTTCCTGTGTGTTCCAGATTAAAGACAAGTAATCAAAAAGTAGAACTCACGCTTTATACCATAATGCTTCAAAACCCAATATATTTCTGATGTGTACTCCACCTCATAAATGTCATCTAATTTCTCATATATATTGAAAATATTTATCTGGCAGATTATAACTTTTTTCATACTGTTTTATGCTAGCAGAATCTTCTGTCTCTATACAACAAGATGTTCAAAGGATTGAATTGTCAATACTAGTGACCTTGTAATCAATTTATCATCAGCATGCTAATTAGCATATTATATCAGTACACTAATATACAATCTTTAATTTTTTATCATCCAAATATCCTTAGCCCATAACAGATAATACACTTGTTTAAATTAAACTTCACTGAGGCCAGTCAGCTTTCTGACAAATAAATTTTGGCCAATGTATGGCTTGCTCTTCTTCTGATAACATGTTCTCCCCATTGAACAAAGAACTAAGCCACAATTAAACCATTCTCTGTTGCAATTCATTCAACTGAGAATTTGATCTTATCATACGTTAGCTGAAATCCAAACTTTTACTTCAATGTTTTAAAAGTCTGAGCATCTTGTATAAATGTCTATAACACAACTAAATAAAATTACAAAATTGCATGAACTGCCATTATGCCAACATTACTGTCTCTGACACTTACTATTCAATTGACATCTTCTATAGTACTCTCTAAAAAATGATGCTTAAAATTCAGAGGTTGAGTGTTGGACTAATAAAACTATCACATCTTCAATAATTTTTAATAAAAAATATGTAAATTCCAATAATACGATTTACAATTCTTATGATGTTGTCACCAAAAGAATTATGTTTTTACTCCCTAAGCTTTTTGGATTTTAAAACCACCATTTATAGGCAATGTCTTAGCAATAGCAGTAGTTATTGAGACCATTGTTATTATTAGCAATTGAGCATGTTAATGAACACACATATTATAAAATAATGAAATCTGAACATGTTAACTGAGTTTCAGCATGATGTCTGTCATTTAGAAGTATACTTACTTACATTTTTCCATTTGTAAGTATTAATTCCAATTGATAGTGACTGGTTTTATTAGTGGTTCATAGACAGTTTTGGATATTGCCTGTTATCAATAATCTCAATAGTATTTAAAGTTTCCAATTCTGCTTGTACTTTTATCAATTTGTAATTTTGAAGCATTCAGAAAATAGAAGCTACATGTGATTTACCTGTAACACTGGCCCTTGGGAAGCTGAGATAGGAGAATCTTCACTGTTCTAACCAGGATCTTGTTTTTCTGTTCAATATTGATATATAGCAAGGATAAAGTCTTGGCTAGAAACTTGCCCTAACCTTGACATAACTCATTTCATTCACATATAAAATGGGAGTTTCTGCTTAGATTCCTAAGACTGACAAATCAATATGTCTGATTCTTTATGCAGGTGCTCCACAGACATTTCAAATTTTACAAGTGAAATATTAGATCCAATATTTCCTTCCCAATCCACACTTGTTTCATCACTTGGGCCAAGAATTTATCAATTGCCCACATTCTCTTTGTTCATTTTATATATATCAAATGTTACAAATTTATTGGGCATATTATTTTCTATCTCCATTTTATTCTACTTTCTTACCACTGTTTACCTTTGTCTTAATTCAAACATTCCTGAAAATAAATACATCTTCACAATGATTATCTTAACTGATCTTTCTGTCTCAAAATTCATGGCTTCCCTAAATTATCAACAATACTATTGCCAATACTATGAAACTATAACAAGCCTAATATTAGACCATCCTAAACTACCACTACATTTATTATACTAAAATATCTGGACCCTCTATGGTATAGCTGCTGCCTATTGCATTAGCTTCATCTTTATCTATTTCCTTACAGGAACCTTTTACTACCTTCCTAGAAAATAGTATGAACTCATGAGTTATTTTTATGGTGCTACATTTTTTCTTTTTCTGATCTTTTATTCTACTTGCTCTTTTTAACTTCATCATTTAGCTAACATCATACTACAAACCCAAATTTGAGAATAATATTTCTCAAATATTCTCCCATTTGAATTGGAAAGCCTGGTTGCAGAGGATATTGCTGCACTGAGCATCTCTGACATTGAACTTACTTCACTCGACATTCTTTAACCTCTGTCACTCAGAACGCCAGTAACATGAAGGCAGAAAACAAAGATTATTCATCTTTGTATTTACCAGCATTAAAAAAAAAATACCCCACATATAGAAGTTGCTCAAACTGTTTATACTTTGAAATAAAATAAATAGCTTTCAGGAGAATTCCATTGCTTACAGACTTCTAACATACTTATGTAAACTGTGATCCAATACACAAACTTAGAATCCATAATGAAAGTAGACTCAAAGAATCATCACTTGAATTAGTAATGAGGGGCATCCTAATTGGACATTCATTTTGATGTTTGAAAAATCTGTGTAGAGAATGGATTTAAAAGATTATTGGTGTCTCACTGCTTTATTGCTTGGATTTGTGTGCACAATTGCTCATAAGTCTTGACTGGCACAGCGTCTTGATTGGCATGATACCATTTCCTAGCACTTGAGCCTGTTGTTGATTTGCAAACACCACACAGGATTTAAAGATTCTGCTCAAAGGCATTTATTCTCAGGCTGTGAAGATGTGCACTGGGTGCCCGATGTCCTGATTTCATACTTTCCCAGGATGCAATGCAAGGTGACCTTGTATGAGGCATTCACAATAATGCTATGACCCCAAAGCACCTTTTAACTTAAACCTCTCTGACTTCTTGAAACTGAGAAAATACCTCAAGCAGTCTATAGCACCACATACTATAAACGCTAACAGATCACTTAGCATGTAAGTGCTGTTTCCTAAGTGCCGTGACACTAAAGTCTGTGAACTCTACCAATTAAGTTGAAAATACACAGAGAATGTAAACCACAGAATGTGTACTGATTGCATGAAGAAGTGCTCATGATCATATGGTGATCAACACTATTTTACTTAATGACTCAACGCTCTGAATAACTACCTCAGAACGTTCTGACCCAGAGAAAAGTGAGGTGTGAGGGCAGCTCAATGATAGGCTGAAGCTGGTTCATGCTACAGGGGAGACTCACAATGAAAAATGCAGAAAGTGGACTGAGCAAAGCAGATGCATCCTTGTTAACTGTGAACATTCTTCCAATGCAACTTTTTCGTTTCCATTGAAGTGTACCCTTTTTAAAAAAAAAAAAAAAAACAGCACAAATAGGGCCAGCGTGGTCATGTGACCATAGACAGGCAGTGTCAAGAGACATTTTTAAGGGTCTTGGTGTATTTACATAAACATGTTTGTCATTTAACATATTCCTCCCTGGTGTCCACATAGTGTGTCTCTGACTGAGAGGCTCCTCCTAGGAAGAAACCTATCACTGTTAATTATGAGAGGCCACCATTAATAAAGCATTGACACAGCCTTTTGAAAACAGCAGTCCATATGGACTCAAGAATTATTCACCTATAAGACGAGGCATGGAATGGTGTTGATTAAGGGCATGTTCCTTGGGACTTGACAATACTTGGGCTCAAATAATAGACTTGTCACCTCAGTATCACAGAATGAAAATGCTCACCTAATATCCTATTTCTTAACTTTCCTATTGTACACCTGCCATAATATTAACCTCATTACATTTTCAAGAAGTTTTAGTGATATACTGCATATAGAGTATGTAATATAATACTTGAATTATAGCAGATGAGTAAAAAAATATATAACAATAGCACTTAATAGCTAAGTTGAAAGAACAAAAGGGATATGCCAGATTGCATTGTACTGTAATACTAGCATTGTGCTCTTTTGAGGTTTTATGTTCTTGTATGACAATATTTTAAGGAAATATTATAACACAATGGTTATGGGGACAATAGGGCACAAAGGCACTCTTACGTTGAGTGCCTGCTCTGTGGTAGGTAACCAACTAAATTGTCCAAATATAATCATTTTGGTATGAATATCAACTTGAATATTCTAAGTATACTTAATTTTTACAGATTTTACTGATCAGGAAGCCGAGTCCAATAAAACAATGTTCAGTTTATTTCTTCAAAAATTTAAGAGACTGGGGATAATTATCTTCAAATGAGTGTAAGAGCACTTCATAGTATTTGGCACTATTTGTGCAGGCCTCCTTTGTACAGATATTAACATAGGCATTTAATCCTGGAGAGGATCTGAAACATTAAAATAATCCTCCATTAGTTTTTCAAACAGATGAAGAAAACCTTTGGGAAGGGACTGTGCCCTGCATACCAAAGCCAAAGGACTTTTGTTAGTGGAATAGCCTGGCTTACCCCTTAGCATAGTTCAAATGAAAATACCCCAGGCAGAAGATTAGCGACTGAAACTTCAAAGTGGTTCTAGAGTTTTCTGACTTGAGGAGTCTAGCATGTATGGTTCTTCAGCAAGGTTTTGTAGCACCTATGTTGATCATAGATAGTGAATGATAAGTGAATCAAGGGTGAGATTAAGTTATTAGAATCCAATAGTCCATCCCCAAAGTAAAATATCATTACTCATCTCTTAAACATTACACTTAAAGTATTACACTTAAATACTACACTTTAAAAAGATCCCTTTGGAGGAGGGAACTGGACCTGCCTCAACTGAATCTACCAGGCTGACCTTGCCTTGGAGGAGGTGGAAATGGGGGGGGGGATTGGGGGAGAGGGTTGGGAGGTAGGAGGAGGGAGGACAAAGGAATCTGTGGCTGATATGTAAAATTAAATTAATTATAAAATAAACTTTAAAAAAAGATCCCTTTGGTATGAATCAGACCACTCTTGTTTTCCAGATAGCACAAAGTCTATGTAAACTACGATTTTAAGATTCTGTTTACACTACGAATGATGAAGTAATATTCATTACCTATGATTCCTGTGAAAACAAAGTTAGTGGTGTACAAGTCCATACAAACACAGTAGCAGCTGAATTAATGGTAGACTATGAAATGTGAATTTATTGGAAAACACAGGTTAAAACAAGCAGCTTTTAACTTCCAAGCACAGAGTGACATGTTGCTTTTATAACAGTAAAGTAAGATGTAGTTTGATTTACATTTTCATTATTGCCTGTCCTCTGAAGCTATTCAAAATATATTCACTTGTACTGATATAGTCAGATTTCACTGTAGCAATAAGAAGGACCAAGTCCTTCACTTAAAACATCACAAACTTTCATTTGTAGCATTGGTGATCAGTCATTAGTCATGCAACACATGTTATGCTGAGATTTTAACTATACCTGCATTGTTTCATTCAAATAAAATATGGAGCAAATATGGCAATGAGTTAGGATTTATTGTGTCCGTCAGGTAGCAGCTTGATTTTTTTTTACATTTTGGATAGAAAAATATATGGTTTTAATATAATAAGAAACATTTAACTTTATTAAATGTATTAAATAGCTCAGCAACTTCAGTACTTAAAAGGATGTCTTTATCTAAATAAACATGACTGTAAGGAGTTAAAGCCCACATTGGAATTTGTAATTAATCATGGAAAGTAGCCACATTAAAGATGTTAATCAACACGACTTCTTAGTGCTATGCTTTTCAATACTGTCCTGGAAATCCAAGATAAACTCATGACATTATGAGATGAAATGATGTCAACATTTTCCAAAGTCTACCTTGTGCCTTATTTACTGATGTACTGATCTATCTTGAAATAGTAAAGAAATAATGTAAAAAGTATAAACTCCAGGGATCAGAAAAGAGGCTCCAGAAGAGATCAAGAACAAAAATTATTAAAGTTCTATGTATCTAGTGAGTAATATCTATAATGGTGTCCATTTCATTTTTTCTTTCTCTTAAAACCATTATCTTAATTTCCCTTTATCATATTCTTTAAGGATTTCAAAGTCAGCTTGTCCATGGGTCAAGCATTGCCAATCATAATGCTTTAATATAATATATCTACAAACCAAGTTGCTTACAAGCAGTGGTTCTCAAACTTTCTAATGTTATGACCCTTTAATACAGTTACTCATGTTGTGGTGAACCCCAACCACAAAATTATTTTGTTGCTACTTCATAACTGTAATTTTGCCACTGTTATGAATGGTAGTATAAATATCTGATATATATCCCCCCAAAGGGGTCACAACCCACAGGTTGAGAACCACTTAAGGAATACCAGCCTTTCCAACAACTGTGGGACTGTTGGAGTCAAGGAATCTCTGCAATTTGTTTAGTCTTGAAGTTGCTGATGTGTTTAATATCATATCAACTTGCTACTCAACCTGAAATGCACAACACAGGAGGAGACAAACAAAAGTAATAGACAGATTGTACGTCCTCATGTTGCAGCTCCAGTGTGAGTTCAAACTCTGCAAGTAATTGATGTATTTCTTTTAATTTAGGAAACATTGAGGAGGCTTCTGGCCCAGACAACTGAAAGGCCCTCCTTTTATTGTATAACAGCAGCAAGAAGTCAAAAATTAAATGCAGGCAAAATAGCTTCATTTACTTTATAAACCATCGTTTTTGAGGCTGGATGACTAACAATATGTACATTGATGTATAATTATGAATATGAATATATGAAGAAACACTTTTTTACTTCAGTTAGATACACAGGAAGACTCAAGCAAAGTTGTAGGAGACAAGCAAGAGTTATTGGGGCATTCATTATCACTAGTTGATAAAATGTACTGTTCCATGTTGGTATGCAAAAAGAGTATAAATTGGAAGGGATAGAAGGAGGAAGGTAAATGAATCAAAATATAATAGACTATACTAGGTAGTAAACCTCCAGAATGACTCAGAAAACCACATTCTGGGGCTACATCAAAGGATAAGTTTTGTTGCAGCCAATGGAGACTTGTTTGAGAAAGCACTTCACTGATTGCTGGCTCCAGAACTTAATTTTGATGCCTCCTGCCCTGCCTGTCATCCTGCTTCATTTTTTTTTCTTTCCAGTTTTGGAATTCCATGAGTATGTTGAGTAGGTCGTTAATTTTCACTGGAACTCCAGTGATCGCTCGGAGTGGCAACAGCGGTTTCCTAATCTGTGTTACCTTGAGGTTCCTGAAAGCAAAGGTGTAATCATTGTACACTGTCAAGCCTAGAGCTCTACAAGTAGACACAAAACAAGCCTTTATTTCAGATAAGCTGTTTGCCTCTCGTTTTTGTTATAGAAGTTGAAATATAATTAATCCTGTATGTATAATTTTATAGTAAGAAATATTTGTTTAAATTCTTCATTGATTATATGCAGTACTTATATAATTAAATAATGTATTTTTATTATTTGCATATATATTTGTTTAAATTATCCTAGATCCTCAAGACCTAATGTAGAAATTCCACAGGTTGCAGACCAATATAATTTCATTATTTAAAATCAATTAAGGGGTTGGGGATTTAGCTCAGTGGTAGAGCACTTGCCTAGCAAGCACTAGGCCCAGGGTTCAATCCTCAGCTCAAAAAAAAAAAAAAAAATCAATCAAAAATTATTTTCCCCATGTGTACAAAATTATAGAAAAAGTTCTAGGAGGAAACAACAAATTCGAATTGTGGTAAACCTCTGATGAGCAGAGTTATGGTGGTAGCTGCAGCAAAAGTTGGCCTAACGTGTTATGATTTCTCTCTCTGAGGTGACTGTGTTAATCTAATATTCTCTGCTGATGATCTTCAGATCTCTCAAGGGAAACTTTAAGCTGCAGAACTTCAATACCAATGAGGTCTTAATATGTCCTTTCACCCAACATAGTTTGACATTAATGGGACAGTGTCTTCCTTTACTATGTGAATACAGTGCAGTAGATAGAGCCTCTGTTCAGATTCTCTTCTACATCATCATTCCACCTGCAGAATGATACAGTGTATTACTCATATCTACACAGGCTGGCTCTGTCAATACTTAACCATGGGCAGATGACCCAGGGAAAACAAGTCTGTAAGGTACAATTACAGCAGTTTGTAATCCTTTAACAATTGGATAAAGGAAATATTAACATTGTGGTCAGTCAGTGCTGAGTGGTGCCAGGTAGGTGTTATGATTGAGAAGGTTTGTAAATGAGTGAACCAAGCCATGAGAAGTAAACAAAGATAAACTATCAAATAATGGGGAAAGAATGCAGCAAATTTAATAAACAGAAATGTGAGAAAGATGCATAAGAAAGAGACTTCCCCACAGCCCTTCACTCCCCAGTTTCAAACCCACACTAACTATTGTGTGTCTATATTCATACTTCGAGTCATTTCACAATTACAAATACTCAATATTTTTGTTCTATCTCTGTATGTGTATTTCTCTGGGATGCCAGAAAAATGTTCTGTTTATCACTGTCAGCCACATGAACTACTGAACTACAGGTTTTTCTTTAACATGACATCAATCAAGGTTGCATTAGCTCCAATCATCCTTCAGAAGGGAGCATAACAATCGTTCCTATTCATTTGGGCTGTTTTATAGGAGCCCACCTAAGCTCTTTAATGAGGTCCCAGTGGCCATGTGAGGGGAGATTTAGACAACAACAGAGCTTATGGAATACAGCCCAGAGACAAACAAAGCTACTCGGGGGATATGCTGGAGAGGCAAAGCCCCAGGAGGAGGGAGGATTGTTTTCAGTAAGCCCCTTACTTTTGCTATGCTTGCTGCTGCTGTATTTGGCGTGGTGTGGTTACTATATGGAAGGATTCCACCATATCTATTATAATGTGTTTGTTTCTTGGGAAAAATCCCACTCCTCACTGGGCAATTTACTTGCAGATCATAATGAAGATGATTCTTATAAGAGGAATGATGATTAGTTAGATCTATGCTTTAACTAGACTTTCTGAGTTAGCCTAAAAGATGCAGTGGTTAAGATAGTAAAGATGATTAGAAAAATGGTTTAGGTTACTCTGCCAGTTGGTCCAGTAAGAGACACAAAAAAGGCAAAATTAAGCTCAACGTCACCTTTCCCTTTGTTAGATGTGAGATCTGTCGTAGATAAAAAAATAAGAACAAGAAACTTTCATGCATTGTAGACCCATGAATTCTGCCTGTGAAAAAACAGGCCTAGGACTAAAGAGAGCAAGCATGTCCCTACACCCAAGGTGAGGCCTGAGTTCCTGGGTCATGTAGATTACAGAACTAATCACAGGCCCCAGTATGCATCTTAAAGAAACAAAGTTGTGAAAGGAAATTAAATGACCTTATTGTTTGTAAGGAAAATTAGACGGTGAACTAACCACTTGTTTGAAGTTTCTCTAGAATACAAAAGAGAAATCTGCTGCACCCAAACCACAAACAGCTACCTGCCCGTACAAAAGGAACTGGCTGACATAGGCTTAGTTTGCTTAAAATTTTGTTAATCCATTATAAAGGAATTATTCCTTTGGGGTGAAGATGTTATGGTGAGAAGATTAACACAAAGAAAAATGTTTAACTACTTGTGGGCTTCTAAGGAAAACATGTAAGGTAATCTTAACATGACTCTTCTTATGTGAGGATATTAATTTGGTTTTGGAAAACATTTAACTTGTGGTTGTGAGGTTGTAATCTTTTTTTTGCATGGAAATCTTTGTATCAGGAGGCATAAAAGGATAAGAGAAAAATGAGGGAAGAAGAAAAGATGTAGAAGGAAAAACATCAGGAAAGAAATGGAAGGGAACCATCAAGAAAAAGATAGAAGGATTGTATCAAGAAATAGAGCGAGAGCAGTTGGGGAAAAAGGAAATGAAAAACAGCAAGAGGGTAAAAGAACAGATGAGAAAAAGACCGAGTAAGAACAACCAGCAGAGGGAAAATAAAATGAAGAACCAAGCTTCGGTCCTCAGAAGAAGTTCCCTATGTGTCTTTAGGTCTGTCCAGTAGTTCGCCTACTTTACATCTCCTCTCCAGTTTCTCTGACCTGCTGGCAGCTGGGCACCTCAGCAGCAATTAGGGAGGATGTAAAGGTTGGACACAAGCTGCCCTTGAAGCAACAGTGGTAGCCAGTGCCAGGGGAAGGCACCCTTGGGTGCTGTGCGCAGTCACCTCTCTGTGGTGTTGATTCTTGGCTTTTTAAATTTCACTATACCTTGAGCTTTGCCTGAGTGGTTTGTTCCATGCATTATTGCATGGTGATGAAATGGCAATTTTATATTTATTAATACTTTCATTTTCTAGCAGAGAAAAATGAAGGCCATCTTAAGCCCCAAGGAGAATGAAACATGGTTCTGCTGCTTCTGCAAGCTCCTCTGCCTCACGCTATCATGTACTGTCACATCTTGTCCAGGGTAAGAGAGTCAGAGACACACTTCGACAGGCTGTCTGTCTCTACACACCAACTGAGAAAATGGAGAGTCACTGTGTGTTTTTGTCACCTCTTCTGTTTCATCCGTCTTGGCAGCCTGTTGTCATCTGAAGCAACACAAATCAAATACTTTCCAAGATGATAGGAATTCGCTAGCGTGTACATTACTGAAAAAGCAAACTGTGTTTGTCAGCCAGCATAGATTTCAGAGTTGGCCAGCAGCAAAGCCTTCCCTAGTAGGTCTGTGTCACAAACGTTTTCCCTGTGACCCTTTTACCCATTGTGGCTACAGAGGTTGGTGAGCATGCACAAAAACACAGGTCATACACTAGTCCAATCCACTGCCCTGTGGTGCAGCCACATCAGAAGAATGGATTCACTGGCCATAGCTGTAAATCAGCCATTATGCTGTCTATGTTTGTTATTAGAGACAACGTTCACTTTACAAGGAAAAAAATGTGGTGGGAAACTCATACTGCATGTCCTTTAAAGAAAAATAAAACACAAACAATGCTCACTCAGTATGTCTTTTTTATACCATTTTTAAAAGTTTGCACCTGGTAGTGTAGCTTGGCCTGGTGCTGGAGTTCAAACAGTAGAATCACCCCGGAAGAAAGTCTCAGTGGGGATAGCCCAGATCTGATTGGCCTATGAGCATGCCATGCCAATGAGTGTTTGTCTTGATTACTCATGGATTAGCATGGAAAGAGGTACAGCCTACTATGAGTGGTATCACTCCTTAGCCATGAAAGCTTTGACTATGTCCACTGACAAATGGTCAGCCCTGAAAGCATACATACAGGTAACAGTATACAGACTGAAAGGGTTGTATCTAGAAATATGCATACATGAATGCAATAATCATTGGTAAAAAAAGAGGATAAGAACTTGAAGAACAAGGAGGGATATATGGGAGGGTTTGGAAGAAAGTAAGGTACAGGGGAAATATTGTAATTATAATCTCAAAAAGGAGTGAGAAGAGAAAGCTAGCTGAGCATTAAGCATGGATCCATTTATTTATCTCTGCTCTAGACTGTCGGTGTGATGTGATTAGCTGCCTGAAGATTCTTCAGCTGTCACAGTAATGGACTACAACCTGGAATTGTAAACTAGAATAAACTCCTTCCTCCACTAACTTGTTTTTTCTGTTTTGTTTTGTTTTGTTTTTTTGTTTTTTGGTTTTTGTTTTTGGGAGGGGTTGAGGGTTTTTTTTTGTTGTTTGTTTTGTTTTGTTTGGTTTTGGTCAGGATGTTGTACCACAGCAATATAAATGGAATTAAGTAGGATAGAATGTCTGTGGTTCAATACAAGGTCAACCAGCTTGGTGATTGGTTACTGGATGCTGTTCAAGGCTCAGTCCTGTTTTTAAGCAACACAAAATATACAGTTAGACACTGGGATTTCTTGAATTCCTTGCTGAGATTAAGTAGCCATGCCATGCACTTGTTAGAAATTAGATAGGGATTTAATTTATGTCTGAGATTGTGTTCATTATACATGCTAATTGTAGCTGCTGGGAATAGTCACAATGAGAAATCATGACTTAATATCCCAGTGTATTAATGCAGCAAGTACATGTCATGGCTGACTTTTGAAAACATATTTTTATTTATTCTCTGCGAATTCCATACAGGTATTAGATGTGCTGTGCCAAATTCCAACTCCCTCATCTCCACCTCCTACTGGATCTACTCCACAATGACTCCCTCACAACTTCATTACTCTTTGTTAACACATTGAGTCTGATTAATGCTCTCATGTATCCACAGATGTACGGCCATCCCCTGGAAAATGGATAGCCTACCAGGGACCACCTGCCAGAAGACAACTGTCTTTCCTTTTTAAAGGTCATTATAGAGCTGCACAATAGGAAAACAAAGGTCGAAGGATCATGAGTTAATGGCCAACCTGAGCTACAGAGTAGGTTGTTTGCTAGCCTAGGCTATGTGACAAGACACTGTAAAGTGAGCCAAAAATTTAAAAAGAAAATGTCTTTAGAATCATTTGAAAAAAGTGAAACATTGTATATGTTTCTAAAGTTTAAAACATCTACCAACTATTTGTGTTCTTTTCAGAATGGATATAGACTATTAGTTTAGTTAATACAAAGATGATAATTTTTTTAATATGTTCTGTTTTATTTCTGCAAAGAGAGAAATCACATGTGCTTTCACTAGTGAGTCTATAGATGACTTATTTTCTATCTTTGTTCATTTGTTTCTTTCTTTATTTGTACATTTATTTTGTTTGCTTGTGTGTGTGTGTGTGTGTGTGTGTGTGTGTGTGTGTGTTTGTATGCATATAATGACCAAATGTCAATGTAATATGTCTTCTTCTATCACTCTTCACCTTGTTTTTGAGACAGAGCCTCTCACCTTGAATTATCAGTTAGGTATACTCCCTGGTCAGCAAGCCCAGGAGTCTCTGGTCTCTGCCTCCCCAGAATTGGAATTACAGTCACAGGCTCCAATATCCAGCCTCTTTATTCCTTGTTTGTGAGGTTCCTAGGGAGCTGGATTCAGGAACTCACACTGGTCTGGTCACATTACAGACTGAGCCATCTTCCCAGCCTTGTTTGACCTTTTTATCCAGAAACTTATACCTTTCTATGGGAAATGGATTTGTAATTATACTATGACACTTCTTAGTTGGAAGCTTATGGTCAAAACAAACTGTAGGAAATTCTCATAGAATTAATACAAATGAGAAGAAAATTAAAATAAAAAAATTAAAAGCTTTTTTTTTTGTTAATAAATCTCAAGGAGGGTTAGGTTCAGAAAATATGTTATAACCACAAAGCAAAAAAAAAAAAATGTCACACACATTATGCTGTTAGATCTGTAAATGCTTATATGTCAATTAGTCTAAAACTTGACAGAACTGACTTGAATCAATAGCTTGAGAGTTATCTGCTTGCCATGAGAAAGTAAACCCACACACCACCATGGAGGATTGCTTAGAAGTATCTCATAGCATGCTGGGAAATGTCCTAGATGTATGTTTCTCAAATATATACCCAGATATACAAAAATTAACTGATGCTTCAAGAATACTTCACTTGTTATTATATTTCACAAATAAAATAGCTATTATAATATTTTTGCAAGATAAGCAATGTAAAATTATTCTCCAGTTATTTATTTAGTTATTACTTTTGCTATTAATATTACCAAATATCTGGATGTTTTTAAATGAATCTTGACTATGTTGTTGATTTTTCTTCTGTAAAAAAGACAATGATCAAATATTTTACGGCAACTTCACTGACTGTCACAAGACTAAATTTATGCTTTATGTACAAATTTAGCAATATAAACAATACATGTTTAGTATCTCATAGTTCTGAAGGTTACTTAAACTCCATGAGTCCAGCAGCATTTCCCTGACCCTTTTAAATAAAATGAAATCATATGAGTTAAAGTGAAGACAAAGGCAAAGTTTAACACACAAACTGAATATGCAAAAACTACAAATTCATCTGTGAAACCCATAGAAACAGATGAAATGACTTTGAATTTTATTTCTGCTTTAATGGGTTGTGTGTGTGTGTGTGTGTGTGTGTGTGTGTGCATGCACACATATCAATGCATGACATTTACAGAAGTCAGAGGACAACACAAAGAAATCATTTTTTCTTTCCACCATGTGGGGCACCAGGATGGACTCAGATCATCAGCCTTAACATCAAGTCCCTTTCCCCTCTGAGCCATCTTGCTGGCTCATAATGAGCAATCTTAAAGCATGGACAATGGTACTAATAATTTTCTGAAGCCTGGAGAGATGACTGATCAGTTAAGAGAACACACTACTCTTCAGGAGGACCAGAGTTCATATCTCAGCCACCCAGTTAGGATGACTTCTGTAGATGTAATTCTAAATGGTCTTATTAAATAAGAAACACAGAACCAAATAGAGTTAGGAGCCCAGATTGAGCAGTAGCCAAATCCTAAAACCACCTTATCTTACCACTTGCTATTGTCCTTCCCCTGAGAAAGAGACCTTCTTCCTATGTCCTGTCTTTTTATTGCCTTTCTGTGCTGCCTTCTAATTGGCTGTAAACCCAACCACTTGACTTCCTCATCACTGCCTGTCTATATAGACCTCCAAGTCTCTATGGTTCATGTTGCCACTTGGGTGTGTCCTTGAAGACACAGTCTCTGCCTGCCGTGTGATCAGATTAAGGGTATATGCTACCACTACCAGACTTCACTTAATGGCTTGCTCTTAGCTCTGATCCCCAGGCAACTTTATTAACATACAAATAAAATCACATTTCGGCACAAATAAAATATCACCATAGGCTTCCAAGGACCTACAACTCCAGCTCCAGGGGAATCAGATGCCTCTGGCCCTGGGGCATGCACTTTCCTGAGCACATACCTACACACAGACCACAAATACATATGATTAGAGGTTTTTAAATATAAATCTTAGAAAGCTTTTCTGATCATAACATTTTTATGTTTAGTATTTGAGAAAAGAAAAGGGGTAGTTTATTCATTCTGTAGACTCCTGTTTGCTTAGATTTGCTAGATAAGAAAATTATAACCGTCCAGTATCTCCTTTGCAAAAGACTAGACTTCCCCCACCAACATTTCCAGTTTTCATATTAAATACAGTGGCTTAGGTAGAACCTACAAAAATCATGTAAAACTTCTTTGGTAACATAAGCTTTGAAACCCCCCAAGCACTCAACTCAGTGTACTACCTGGATCTAAGACTTTAAAGGTTCATTGTCCCGTTCTTACAACTAATATAAATAATAACCTTCAGATGCTCTACAGGTGGCCTACTTAAAAAAGGCAGGGGTCCACACAAGCTATTTGCTAATGTCTTCCAAATGATTAGCAAAGTATTTTAAAATCAGCGAATCAGTTTTAACTTCCCCTTGGTGAAATAACAATGACACTGAATTAGATATTCTTCAGTTGTACTGCACAAAAGTAAAAAGCTCTAACATATTCATTAGATAAAAGTAACAGATTGGGGGGGGGGGAAGGCAAGCATACTCCATTCATTCTTGTCTTTGAACTGAGTTATGCTCCTGAGGTTAATTCAGTGGCAGCTTTGTAAGGCAAATGCTTCTTGACTGAGACAATCCACCAACTGCTCCAGCATTTGATGTTAGAAAGGGAATAATGTTTAAAAACGATTTGCACTTTCCACACTTACAACTGAGTTTGTTTGTTTGTTTGATTTTGAAATCCAAGAAGTCTTTTTCTTCTTAGAGGTGATTTTATAACTCTGCCTTTTCTCTGGTTTTGCATTTGATGCATCTTATTTACAAGAGACACTTTAAAATTTTCAGTGGATGCCTTAGGGACCACTGCCTTGTGTCAAGTAGTCTTAAGAAGTGCTCTTGTAGTGTAGGGAGAGGGCACCAAGAGCTACAGATGATTTAAGAGAGGAATTTGCTGCAAATGAACTGACACATTAACAATTACCAGGAAAGGCTTTAAACAATCCATTATAAACAAACAAACAGGCTGGGTAGAGGGCTGGCAAGGTTAGAGTGCTTGTTAAGCAAACATGAGGTCATGGACGTACCCATGGATGTACTCGGTGCTGAGGAGAGAGACACAGAGACCAGAGAAGAGATGCGGCAGAACTCCTCAAATACTCTGGCCTCCATGTGTACACAGGTATGCACACCTAAACATATGCTTGTGTACATGGCACACTAATACAGCGTATACATCCTCATATAAACATTCAAAAAACATTCAAAACAAAAAATTCACGCTAAATATTTATATAATCCTCAAACTTAGAATAGTCATCACTATCCCAAAGATATAGTTGAAAACTCAGTTACTTTAAAATAGGGGGTTGGGGATTTAGCTCAGTGGTAGAGCACTTGCCTAGCAAGCACAAGGCCCTGGGTTCAATCCTCAGCTCAAATAAACAAACAAACAAACAAACAAATAAATAAATAAATATTTAGAAATGAATAAATGAATGAATGAATGAATGAATGAATAAATGAAAATAAATAAAATAATGGCTGGGTGGTGGTGCCTCCTTTAATCCCAGCACTTGGAAGGCAGAGATAGGTGGATCTCTGTGAGATAGAGGCCAGCCTGGTCTACAAAGCAAGTTCCAGGAAAGAAGCAAAGCTACACAGAGGAAACCCTGTCTCAAAAAACAAACAAACAAACAAACAAACAAACCAAAAAACAAAACAAAAAAAACCCCTTACTTATAAACAGAAAACTTTAGTTTTTGTAAGTGTGTGTATGGGGGGGGGGGCGGCTTTTTGTTGTTATTGTTGACAGTTTTTTTTTTTTTTCCCTGTTTTTCTCCTGATCCAGGAGTTGAAGTCTGAAGTGCTGTCACCTGTCACTTTGAAACGTCTAGGGAAGCTCTTGTCACAGAGAAGAGAAACTGGAAGACCAAACTCACTCACCCCCGAACTTGGAAGCAAACTTCAGAGAAAGAAAGGAGCTCAGAGACCCACTGTCTCTTAGGAGGGTGTGCCCCCAAGGACCAACACATCCCCTACTAAGACCCAGCTCTTAGAGTTCCCACAACATCACAGCATTGCCACAGTGACAGCTAAGCTAAGTCTTTTCCAAACTACACTCTGAGAGACACTTAATAACCCAGTGGTGGACACTTGTTTCCCCCTACAGTGTAGCACAAATCCTAAAAGGTTTTATTAAGAAAAACAAACCCGGAGCTAGGTATTGGGTTAAAGCTGGAAGATCAGAGAAACAGAACAAGCCATAGCTTCCTCAGCTGATCCTATTTCCTCAGACTGGAAGCCTCTGTGTCCTTATCCAAATGAATCTCAGTAGAACTGCTCCTCGAAATCATGAAGCTTAACCAGGCTATAGTTCCTTGTCCTCATGCCTTAAATACCTTTCTGCCTCCTGCCATTACTTCCTGGGATTAAAGGCATGAGTCACCATGCTTTGCTGTTTCCAGTGTGGCCTTGAACTCACAGAGATCCAGGCGGATCTCTGCCTCTGGAATGCTAGGATGAAAGGCATGTGCTACCACTGTCTAACCTCTATGTTTAATATTGTGGCTGTTCTGTTCTATGACCCCAGATAAGTTTAAGTTTATTAGAATGCACAATATTTTGGGGAACACAATACCACCACACTATAGAAACAGGCAGAAGGGGATAAAAACTGAATTCAGATTAACATGGACATAAGCATCCTCCCCTAACTCTCTACATCAAGTCCACATCTCTCCTCTGCTCATTACTCCACCCTCCTTACTAACTTGATGTCTGCATCCTTTTTTGTTTATCATAGATCAACCCCATGGTTTTGTTGTTCCTTGCTTTTTATCTCTAAGGATAACTAGGGTCTTGTTGGAACCATGAGTCACTTTTCCATTTCCTTCTTCTAAGGGTCATAAAGAAAACAATACAGATGAAACTGATGGATGTCACGGTCCACACTTGTAATCCCAGCACTAGAAAGGTAGAGTCAGGAGAGTGGTTCTAAGTTCAGAGTCAGTCTGGTAAATACATAGAATTCTAGGCCAACAATGGCTAGGCAATGAGACATTGTCTTATATTAAAAAAAAAAAAAAAAAAAAAAAAAAAAAGAGTTGAAGGGGTTTGCAAAGTTCAACACTTGCTTTCCAAATACATACTAAATAAATTAAAAATCAGTATTTCCAAGAAAAAATTTTATAAAGTGGGATTTAGGTCTACTTTATATTCTGACATATATATGTACATGAATATACTTATGTTCACTTACAAGTGAATCTGAGGACAGACAATGAATTGGCTGAATGCCAATCCTATCAAATCCCTCTCTAAAGTAAGGCAGATAAAATTCCTGTTCCCTAAGAACATTCCTGAGATTGAGTCAGTCAAGAGAAACATTAAACTTGATGAGCTGGAACTGAACTTCTGTCAACTCTAGTGGACAAAGCCTATTGGCATAGTAACTGTTCCTTTCAATCTTCATTTATAGCTGAATCTGAATGATTCAGTTTAACAAGTGATTTTAGTTTTTGGTTTTTGGCTTTTTGAAACAGGGTTTCTCTGTGTAACTTTGTGCCTTTCCTAGAACTCACTCTGTAGCCCAGGCTGGCCTCAAAGTCATAGAGATCCACCTGCCTCTGCCTCTGGAGTGCTGGAATTAAAGGCATGTGCCACCAATGCCCAGCTACAAGTGAATTTTAGTATTTATAATATCAATGTTCACAGGAGATTGCAATGGTAACATAGGTAACTATCATTCATTCGTCAACCATTTTCCTCTAATCGTTCTAACTCTAGTACAATATCAAAACCAGAAGTTTGCCAATTGGCTGGTGTGTACACTACTTCAAAACCAATAGATTTTCTTCTTAGTTTATAAATAAAACATGTAAGTCTGAGTTGGCACCCTCCCACATACACATACATAACACTTCCTTAGGGTTTCCATGGTTTCTGTGTAAGAATTGGCTTGATCCATAATTGCTATAATTGCTTTCTTCCTCAATGTATTGAGTTATTTGTCTCCAACACTTTGCAAAACATGCTTTTGTTTTGCTTTTCTTTTCTGTAATCCCCTTGTCCCTGCAATAGTTCTTGTTTTCATAGTCTGTTTTTTCTTGGTTGTTTTGACTGGGTAATCCCCATTGTTTTGTCTTGTTTCCCTACCTTTGTCTATCTTTTATGCATTGAGTTTGTTATTGTTGTTCTTGTAAATTTTTATTTCCAAATTTTCCATTTGGCTTTCCTTTGTAATTTATATCTCCTTTTTAGTTTCTATTTTTAAATTGGTTATGAGTATGTTCATAATTGCTCATTCATAGGTATTTGGTTATGGCCTATTTAAAAAGATTTGTCAGATAATTATTATAGATTTTTAAAGCCAACTTTGGATACATTTCTCAGTTACATTCCTCATGGTTCTTGGCATGATGCCCAACTGGTTCAATTGAAATCTTTACATTTAGATGTTGTACGTGAATAAATCTTATTTAAATATATTGTTTATGCACACCTTTTCCAAACAGCTGGAACCAATGAACTGGATTTCTTCCCCATCCTGCTTGGAGGCAGAAATTTCAAATTCCTCACTGCTCCACTGATACCCAGGGTGATGGTGGGATTCTTCTTACTGTTATGAGTGACACGAGGGATTCTTGTTACCATTATGGATGACACAAGCCTCTATGACACTAAGGAAGCTGGGAGAAGAAGGAACTCCTAATCACTGCTCTTGAAGTGGCCTCCTCCACAGTAACTATCTCTAATAATCAGCATGAGCTTCCTGACCTCCCACAAGACCTCTTCTGACATCACTACAACAGGGATGGAGAGACATATGTCATTATTGTAACCTCACTCACATCAGGGCTGAGAGCACAGTCCTGGATACTACTTCCCTCTTTTGTCTAATTCCACATGGTAGAATGACTAGGAACCTTGATAAAGGTAGGAATCTAAGCTTTTACCCAACTCATCTGGTATAATGGACTAAAGAACACCCTTTGGCTCTGGAGTGGTTTTTGCTGTTTCTTTTTCTGCAGTGTTTGGTAGAAATAGAATGTTATATGTATTTATTTTTATTTGTTGTTTTATTTTGCTTTGTTATGATGTCTTTTCATTGTTCTCTGACTAAAGACAGTAGAGGATTTTGTTCTTATTGTATTTTGTTTTGTTTTTTGAACTGCTATTTTTTTTCCATCGTAAAATGAGGTTGTGAATGAAAAGGAAACCAAAGTATCCTTTGCATCATTTCTCAGGATACAGGACCCTGGCTCAACTGCTTTCTCTCCAATGTTCAGAGTCTTATTTTGACTATGTCTGTACCATATAGAAACTTCAAGGGGTGGGGAGCACAGGAGAAAGTGCTCTACTTCATTTTCCTCAAGGAACAAGTTACTAATAGCTTTTCAATAGTAGTTTTCAATAATGAAAGTTTTAATATTGTGTGTAAAAGATTCCTTTGAAAATGAAATCAGAAAATAAGGAAAACTGTAAGAAATTGGTGGCTGGAGAGATTATCTTGACTATGACAATGACTTGGGAGGGTACTCAGTGTTGATTAAAAGAACTGTTTGTAAGTATCTACAGCTATCTAATGTGGTCATAAAGTCTCCTAGTATTGGAGTTCACCAGTAAAGCTCCCCTTTTGGTATTTTTTTTTATTTTAGAAAGCAGCATATGCTAGTAAAGTATATTTCCCCCACCGTTTACTACAGCAGGCTTCTTGGATTTATCTATTCTCTCACTGGAATATTGCCTCACAGTGTTTACAAGGAGATTTTTAGCATCCATTTCTCTGATACTTGGTAGATAAGAATGTTTTTATTTTACACTGTTTTGTGTGGTGTCGGCATTGTTCTTACTATGGAGATTAGAATCAAGATTTCAAAACTCTTTATATGTGAGACTAGAGCATGGAAAGTTTTTATTTCCAAATTTTAATGTCCATAAAATAGATCTAGAGGATATTGGAACAAATAAAAATTCAAATAACTCTGTGGTTGACCATGACAACTTCACGTTTAAACAGTACACATTTAAACATCAAGTTACAAGTGAGCAGACTTAAGAAACAAAGTCAAATGATTGAATCCACCATCATCCTGTGCAGATTTGTAGATGGAACCATTTCCTGTAGCATGCACAACAAAATGAATAGATGCTGTGGCTGGATACCCACCCCTATCATTTCTACAGCCTTATACAACTGCCAGCAATCTCTCAGTCTTCATTTAATTGAATGCAAACTATAAATAATACTGTACTTATCCATTATCCAAGGGAAAATATCTCCAGATGACCTAACTTTGTTTATTTAGCACTAAAATACTTTAGTTCTAAAAACAAGAACCAAATTATCATTAGCCTAATTTTGATTAATATTATCTCAACTTTGGTGAAATATCTAATTGCAGAAAATATGCTATGTTTAAGAATTACAGCAAAATATCTTTTAAAACTCCTTTCTTCTAAGAAAAAGCAATTGAGCCTTTCAATACACCTGATTAAAATTTTCATTCAGGAGTCATGGATGCTTTGGCACTTTGTGTAGGGTATTTGGAAGACTTGTCAACCTTGGAGCAGGGAGACACTAAGGATGGGAAACAAAAGAGCTTAGAGCTGAGGGTGAAAACACCAAGCTGATTAGATTCAAGGTGGAAAAGGCCCTGAGTAAAATTGAACAGTAGGCTTGCTCCTTCTCAGGGCCTCTTCCATGAGGAAGGTGCAAAGTTCCTATATTCCTCTCTTCCCTGGGGAATGTGAGCAAGTTCCTATTTTCCTACAGCTAATGCAGTTAATTGTAATACACTAAAATGTTCATGATCACAGCTTCTAAGAAGCCTCGACCTATGTCAGGAAAGAGCCAACCCCACACCATACTACAGACAGAAAGCTAGCTATGTTGCAATTGACAACTGCGGCTACGTTTTGGCATCTGTAATAAGAAATAGCCTGGTGATGGGACAATGAATGGGCTGACCACATAAATATGTGAACAGAGAAAGCATGCTATAATTGTTAGCAGGTAGGATACCTGAGTGTGACAACCAGTGAACAAGTGACCAGCAGACATTGGCTGTCAAGGTGGGCCACTAACAATTCAAGCTCCAGAGATGAGCAGAGTTGTGGTGGTATTGTTTTCCCCAAAATATTGTGCACCCTAATAAACTTATCTGGGGTCAGAGACAGAACAGCCACAATATTAAACATAGAGGATAGGCAGTGGTCGCACACACCTTTAATCCTAGCATTCCAGAGGCAGAGATCCATCTGTTCAAGGATACAGCCAAGCATGGTGACTCATGCCTTTAATCCCAGGGAGTGATGATAGAAAACAGAAAGGTATATAAGGCATAAAGGTATATAAGGCATGAGGACCAGAAACTAGAAGCATTTGGTTGGTTAAGCTTTTAGGCTTCTAGCAGCAGTTCAACTGAGAGCCATTGGGATGAGGACACAGAGGCTTCCAGTCTGAGGAAACAGGGTCAGCTGAGGAACTGGTGAGGTGAGGTAGCTGTGGCTTCTTCTGCTTCTCTGATCTTCCAGTGTTCACCCCAATAACTGGCCCAGGTTTGATTTTATTAATAAGAACTTTTAAGACTCGTGCTACACAGAATGGGTGTCAATCACCTCTGATTGGATGGCAAACTTGTGATTGGCCCATATCATCTGTCTGCTGAGGTTAGAGGACCACATGCAGAGTATGGAGCTCTCCAGTTGACTGAGCTCAAGGTATGTTCAGTAAATCAACCAATCTCAGCAGACAGTACCTCAGTTTTTATCCAGTTTCTGAATTAAGTCCTGTTAAAAAAAAAAGAAAAGAAAACAACAACAACAAAAACAAAATAAAACAACAATAACAACAACAACAGCTCTCAATGGGAAGCTTAGTTTGAAGCCTTATTTTGGTCCCCTCCAGATCTTTGCATGCTGTAATCAATCTAAACTCTCCTTTGAGGTTTCTTCCTATAAAAAAGATCCTCTTGAAAGCCACATTGTTCGTCCTTCAAATTCATTCTTTAAAATAGCCAGGAATGGACGCTGAGACAACACAGCTGAAGTTTTGTCAACTCCAAAGTTAAGCCCACCTTAACTTTTAGGCATAGGTCTCCTCTATGCTCAAGGATACACATCCCCCCCGCCACTCAAGAAAATATAATCTTTCAAGAGCACATCACAATTTTTGTTTTGTTTTGTCATCATTTGAGTGGAGCATTTCTCCGTGCCCCTTAAGTAAATGTATTGTCCTGTTGCCTTCTAGAACCTCTAAGACTTGGTCATCAAGAATTTATCTCATAGGCGGAGCAGAGGGTTCAAAAACCTGGGGTGGTTTCGTATGAAGCCCACAGATATGCTTACAAGGCAAAGTAAGCTGCTGCCCATTCTGCATGTGTCATGGTCTCCTCTCTTATGCCTTTTCACATTCTCACCATCGCTCTGCTCCAACACCAGCCCCTTCCCGCCCATGTGGACATCCCCAGCCGTAGTTGCTGTCAGGAATGTCTGCGTATTCATTATTGTTTATGAAATCACATCCTCTCCCTCACCATTTTCCTTTTGTCTCTGGTGTCCTTTTCATGCTTCCTTTATGAGGACACATTTCTGTGAGATGTAAATGTCCTTTTCATCTTCCCACTGAGGAGCGAGGAGAGCTAAACCGCAGCACAAGCATCTTGCCTTTTTTTTTTCCTTTTTCTTTTTCCCCCCAAGTTCACCCCTGAAATAGAAACCATAGTAGACTAAACCTTAAGTCTAATTTCGTTTCTCAGGTGTGCCTATCAAACAATATCTAGAACTCAAGATGAGTCCTTCTAGCAATATTGCTAAGTCTTTCTTTGTAGTCTTTCTCTCCCCAAAGACCTTTCTTGGATTCGGTCCCTGTAATTTGTGTAACTAATGCAGTTGCATTGCTTCCGTAGTCCCTTGAACAACCCTGCTATCCTGTGCCCACCGCAGCCCATTTCTACTTTGTTCGTCTCCTTAGAAGGAGTAGATAGAGATGGCACTCATTGTTAGGTTAGGTGCTGACGCTTTTTGTGGCCTGCTGGCATACTTGTTTACGGAATATTCTCATCAGTAAAAAAATTAGCTACCCAGAAGTGAATCAACTTAAAAGTAGTGAATTCTATAGTATATCATCTGCGATGGAGTACTGCTGTGAGGCTTTCCCTGAGAGGTTATGAACGAACACCTATTCATCTATTTAAGGCGCTAATGATGTACCACAGTGATGACTACATTGAATTGCAGCTTCCTGAAACAATGGTTGTACAAATAAGAGCATGAGTGAGGCACAAGGGTAACTCCACGGCAGCTGCATCTCCAAAGGCTTTGGTGTCTCACAGAATCTGCACCCCTGAGGTTCCACACAACTCTCAGGCAGAGCCACTGAAGAAGTTCTCTTGTTCAGGACTTGTACAGCCTGGGGGAGGGGCCTGGTGTGTTTTGCAAGTGTCATGAGCTTGCCCAGCATGATGAGCCCCTCTTCCCTCAAGAGACAGCATTTCAACTCAGAGGACATAACAGTGTAACAAGTATTTGAAAATACGTATTTTGTTTAAAATGTAGATTTTTCTGAAATTATTACATGGCAACCAAATTTCAAAAAATCTTTTTTTTTTCTGTTCCTTGGTTTTCATTTCTATTTTTTTTTCCCAAATGTGGTGGTAGCAATATGTAGCTCCAAGGAAGGCATGGTAACTGTAAGAGGGAATTGTGATCTTCTTGTTTAAGCAAGCATCACAAATGACTTCACTTCTCAACTCCAGAGCCGTTCTTTGCTTTAGGCATCTTATCTATAAGTTTTCTTTATATAATTGACCATATATCTGTGTTCCAATGTCAGCAAGTAACTATGTTTGATTTGGTACCAAGCAGCAATATAACCACATTGCTTATGAACCATACACTGTACTTGGTGGTACCTAAAATCATCTCCATTCATACAAATAGGCCTGGCAATTAAGTGTGCAGTTGATCATTGCAACCAAAGTCTTTCATTCACTCAAGACCCTAAAGATCTCTTATATGCCCTGTTTAAAAATGTTTACAAGTGGCTGTTTCCAGAAACCTTGAACTACTAATAAGGATAGGCACGTGAGCTTACACTACCTTTCTAGTCACCAGCCACACAATTCATTCCAGTAAGTTCCTCACAAAAACACCTTGTCCTGATATCTATTCTGTTTCATGCTATGTGGAAGTCACTAATGTCTCCTAAGAGTTTTTATTTTAATGAAATTATGTGTGTTGCCATAGCTAGTGCTAGTTAAACTAGGAATAAATTATGTTTCCCTTAAGGCACTCAAGAATTAATAGAATTCAACAGCACAGAAGAACATCAATGAAAATATTAAACTAGAACAATTAAAATTAAATCATACAATGTGTCCATGTTCCTTAGACACAAATTTTACTTTCTTCTTTTTGAAAAAAAAATTGGTTTTTACCATTGTTATGAAGTATACATCATTATGCAGCCAAAGAGGTATAGCTATAAAATGCATGTGTGTTTGGATAGTCAATGTATGTTGGGAATATTCAGTGTTCAGAAGCCATTCAATAAATAACTAACCTTTTATCAAAGATCTTGGTATTTCAGAGTCTGGGGATAGCACTTTCAGTGCAGAACCCATTAAGGAGAAAAGACAGATACACATTAGCCTCAGATGGAAATGGTACAGAGCTGAAATAAAGGACAATGGAAAAAGGGGGCTGAAGCTCCGAGATACCAGGAGGAAATGAAGAGGGGAATGAACAATGTGCACATGGCCTAGGACTTACAATAAGGGAAACTTCTCAATTAGCATTTCATCCAGCTGGGATGTTCTTTTCCCCTGAGCAGCCTAGAAAACTGGTTTTACCACAGAAAGGCAAGGCGAGGGGCTAACATCAGTGACATCTGCAGGCTGCCCTGCTCCAAGTAACACTGCTGGAGGAGCCAGTGTGTTGTCCTTACGTAATCCTCCAGCCCATTGTGGCTGGTGGGTCAGGAGCTGAATGCAGAAGCAGCGGGACAATAGACATGCAGCTGCTGTTGTCTGTCAGGAGCCGAACTTCAAACAGCAAAATAGTCTCCGTAATTAGCCATCAAAACAAATTCAAGGAAAGGACAAATGTCAAATACCAGCGAAAACACAACTGAAAGAGTATAAACAAGAAGTCATAGAGAAAACAGGCAGAAGCAAACCAGATGCTGTCTCTGGTCCATCTGCGGTCTTCATCAATTGGAAAGTGTCTGTAGAAATAAAGTCTCTCTCTCTCTCTCTCTCTCTCTCTCTCTCTCTCTCTCTCTCTCCTCTCTCCCTCCCTCCCTCCCTCCCTCCCTCCCTCCCTCTCTCTTTCTCTTTCTCTCTCAACAGATAGGAGTGATGTGAATTCCAAGCCTCACTTTGTGACTTCTCCGATATTGTCAAAGAGGTGGATTGATAAGGAAGACCAGACAGGGTTGAGCCACCATTCTGAAAATTGTTTGCATTCTGATTCTAGGCAAATTGTACAAAATAAAATTTATAATTAACTTTAAATAACACATTATATTAAATATTTATTATAAAATTATAAGCACATACAAATAGTTTTCTTAACTTTTCTTATATAACTACTATAGATTTTCCAATCATTCACCATCTCATCGATTAACAAGCTTGTAACAGGCTCAAGACATTGTCCTTGTCCCAATGCCTCTGTCCCATGAATAGTAAACTTACTCTATTTTACAAAAAGGCCATGTAAGGCAACCATTGAGGTGGTGTGATTTCCATTCTGAAAGTGAAATGAAAGCCATAATTTCTCTGATAGAAAGTATAATATTGAGAAAGAATTTGTTCTTGTTACATTCTTTTTAACCAAATTATATTGAAAACAGACTTGTAACTAAAATTAATATCATGATATATAAGCACACATATCTTTAATTACAGTTTTAATTATGACAGTTTAGAGGAAAGAGTGCTCATCTCATTACCAAGAAACTTGAACATATCTTTTTTCTTGCCTAGATATTTAAAAGTGCAATGCCATAACAAAAGTATATTTTTGCTGTATAGGAGTACAGTGTGGTGATAATGTGTCCCCAAAAATATTGTGCACCCTAATAAACTTATCTGGGGTCAAAGGACAGAACAGCCACTGGATATAGAGGCCAGAAAATGGTGGCACTCATGCCTTTAATCCTTTCACTTGGGAGGCAGAGATCCATCCAGATCTCTGTGAGTTTAAAGCCACACTGGAAACAGTCAGGCACTCACACCTTTAATCCCAGGAAGTGATGGCAGAAAGCAGAAAGGTATATAAGGCGCGAGGACCAGGAACTAGCCTGGTTAAGCTTTCAGGCTTTTGAGAAACAGTTCAGCTGAGATCCAGAGGCTTCCAGTCTGAGGTAACAGGATCAGCTGAGGAACTGACAAGTTGAGGTAGCTGTGGCTTGTTCTGTTTCTCTGATCATTCATTGTTCACCCCAATACCTGTCTCCAGGTTTGATTTTATTATTAATAAGACCTTCTAAGATTCCTGCTACAGTACAGCTTTGTTTAATGAACTTTATAAAAACTGCAATCTAAGTTTTTCCTAAAATCAAATCAAGCATGTTGTTAGATTAATACAATAGCCTTCCTGAATATACTAGCATAAATCAAAAATTTGAAAAAAATATGTTGCCCAGGTGGGTTAGAACTGATGCTAATGACATTACCAAACTGTGTCTGAGTTCAGTACATCACTTATACCAGGGCCTCTTTGAGCATCAAGCCAGCATCAAATAGCTGCCATTTTATGTTTAAAACCTGACATTTCAATTAGGAAATAAATAAAGTTATGACAATCCACCTGCAGCAGCAATAATCTAGGTTTAAATTAGACAGACAAAAGGAAAGGCCTAGAAAGGTACAAAGATGAAATCACCTCTTTCACTCTTCAAATCAAAGAACATGATCAAATTTAAATTAATGTATATTTGACTCCATCTTCCCCCTGAATCTGAGATGCCTCAGTTGAGTCCACACATTGCCTCTTCTATGTGTCACTTGGCCTTGTCATAATAAACATTCGCAAAACAGCCTACTGACCATCTTCAGTTGACACCACAGCATCTTTCCATAACAGAAACAGAAAAATCCTTCTATCATTTTGGTTAGGGAAAAGCGTAGGAGAGGAGCCTGAGTTCATTTCAACCTAGAGCACATTGTCTTGGGGAGTTCCTACTCAGCATCCTTAGTCCCGCTTTTAGAGATATAAAAATGGTATAGTGAGTGTATTGTTGACTTGAAAGCAGAGGTCTATTCCAATTATGTCATGTTAGGAGCTGTAATGCACTATTCAGATTTGTGTGTAGCCAGTGCTAGAGCAATAATAAAGCCAGTTGATTCAGTCATTAATTAAGATAGAAACTCAGGTAAAATGTGACATAAATTTCTGCTTATAGAAAGTATATGATGTGCCCTCTGCTTCATATAAAGGGTCATGTTAAGATAAGAAAAATAACTACAATGAACTGATCTAGGGGAGATCTCAAAATAAATGCTCTACCATTGTTTGAAGCCATACCATAGACTATATGGGAGGAAAAAATCCAAATAGAATATTTAATGTATTGTATTTTTTGTATTACGTTATTTGACTAGAGTTTTAGTCCTGTGTGGTGGTATCAACTATTGCACTTTTCCTCAGTGTGCTACTCACAACCTCGTGTGATTTTATGGGTTGATGGATTATCATTCACATTTATGTAGAAATAATATACGCTAGTGAGGCAACAGTTTAGATTTAACCTTCCAACTGGTAGCTGATTTAGCATTTGACATCAAACAGAACTATAAATATCTCTTAGTTGTTTTTTTATAAATGCCTTCAAAGCAAAGAACCTAGGAACTATGAGGATGGTTATATTCAGACACAGTATTATGTAACACAAAGCCAGACATCTCTTTCTGAGGGTCCTTAATTAGGACTTTATGCAAAAAAATGTGTCTCTATAAAGACATAAGGTCTAAGTGTTAAAGTGTTTGGGTTGGTTCTCCACAGAAAACCTGCCTCTTGGAATACATTCCTTGGAATAGCTCATGAGTGGTACCTGCATGCTGTAAAACTTCATATGAACCATTTGGGAAACTTTAAATAGACACCACAGTGTCCCACCTCAGTAATTATAATGTAGTCCAATAATGTGTCTTGGAAGATACATCTTTTTGAATGACTCTTGGAAAGCTATGGATTAATATGAACTTCCTCAATAGGGCAACTCATTCAAAAAATTAAATAATGCTTCAACTCAATAACCAGCATTGTCGTTTACACTCCAACACATATAGATCCACAATTTGCTTAGAGTTGAGGATGTTTAATTGTGATTCTGTCATCTTCTTAAAGCACAGCTTGAAGGTATCTGTGAACAAGGCATACATTAAATCCAGTTCTGTCGAAGCTTCAAATGGAACCAGAGTGCTTGCAGTACAATTGATATTAAAGCATTGTGTTTGTCTCATTAACACACTTGCATGTCAGACACAGAGGCTACTGTTTACCTATTACTGTCCCTTAAAAACATGTTTTCCTTGCACCAAGAACCACTAAGTTTTATCTTCTTGGGTTTTTTTTGGTTTTTTTTGTTTGTTTGTTTGTTTGTTTCGAGACATAGTTTCTCTGTGCAGTTTTGCACCTTTCCTGGATCTCATTCTGTAGCCCAGGCTGGCCTCAAACTCACAGAGATCTGCCTGGCTCTGCCTCCCGAGTGCTGGAATTAAAGGCGTGTGCCACCACCACCCAGTGAGTTTTATCTTCTATATTTAGGAAGCAAGTACTATACTCAAATTTTATACAGCTCTTTTCTTTAATTATCACCTCTCTTAGAATGTGTTAAAGCTTTTCAATCCCTTATGTGCCTAAAATTTACTTAATAATGAGAAAGAAAAATACAGTTTTTACTTTGATAGATACTTCCTGATGAGAATTTGTAGGTCTAGTACATTGGGGCAGTATCTGTTCTATTATTGAATTGCCTACTGCCACCTCATTTCCAAACTTCTATAAATTTTTTGTGCCAGTAATTTTGAATTGCATTTTAGAAATTCTTATGTAAGGGGTTTGATGTTTAATTGTCATTGTTAGGTTTCTTGGGCTAGCTCAAGATATACAGATGTTCAGACATGAGCATCATCTGTCTCTAGCTCAATTGGCCTGTGTAGAAAGAGTTCACAGAGTAAGAGATAAACACGATGGTGAGACAGCACACTGGAGTGCAGTTACAGAGTTAGGGCCGGGGAAGTTTTATTGTGAATAAATTTATCAAGGATTTTAAGACTGGAAACCTACTGAGATGCAGAAGACAGTCTATACCTATACACGGAGGACAAACTTTTACTTGGGGGAACTTGCTAAGAGTTCATGACATCTGTAGAATATGAAGAAGTATTGACACAGAGATATGTATGTAATCACCTACCATGTCTTCCTTTTCCCCCACAATATCCATCAGATCATCTTTTATTTACTAAATCAGGTCCCAAGAAACTAAAGATAGTTACATAATAAAGTCACTTCTTGCAATACAGAATTGCCTTTGTCAACTTTTTCCCAGGTTATGTAGAATTGTATCTTCCAAACACAAATCAGAAATATTTATCTCATTTATTAGTACTACAATTAATATTTTTCTATTTATTTTTTATTCTCAATACATTCCAACCACAGTTTCCCCTCCTTACTCTCCTTCCAGTCCCCTCCCCCACACCTTCCCTCTCCCCCAGATTTACTCTTCCTGTTTCCCTTCAAAAAGAGCAGGCCTCCCAGAGATATTAAATTTTTAACATTAAAATTTCTTAAATTAGACCCTTGGAATCTATTTCTCCAATAGAAGAAAATAATACTAATTGTGGTGATACTTTGTACTCGTTAACAAATAAAATTTGCCTGAAGATCAGAGGACAGAGCCAGCCACTAGATTAGAAATATTGGCTGGGCAGTGGTGGCACACATCTTTAATCCTAGCACTTAGGAGGCAGAGATCCATCTGAATCTCTGTGAGTTCAAGACCACCCTGGACTACATGAGATTAATCCAGTCTAAAAGAGAAACAGAACCAGGCAGTGGTGGCACACACCTTTAATACCAGTACTTGGGAATCACACACATTAATCCTAGCACTAAAAATGTTGAGGCAGGAAGTGATATGGTTGGGCAAAGAAAGAAATATAAGGTAGGAGGAGACAGGATTTCAGCACCCTTTTGCCTGAGGACTCAGGAGCATTCAGTCTGAGGATTCGTGGAGACAGGTTCTGGCCTCCTTTTTGGCATGAGGATTCAGTAGTGGTGAGTTTATCTAGTGGCTTGTTCCTTTGTCTCTCTGATCTTTTAGCATTTCCCCCAATATCTGGCTCTAGGTTTTATTATAAGACCAATTAGGATTCATGCAACTTATAATTATAATCTGTGTCTTTAAATGACTTTTTTAAAATGTCTAAACAGCAAATGAATGCACAGATGAAATACGTCCCTTCCATGGAACTGAATTTTGGGATTTTAGATAAAGACAGACATTTTAAGTGGAAAGGATTCAGAGGGAGACTTAAAAATGTTTGTTCTTGTTTTTTGTTTTGTTTTGTTTTGGTTTCTCTGTGTAGCATTATGCCTTTTCTGGATCTGGCTCTGTAGACCAGGCTGGCCTTGAACTCACAGAGATCCACCTGCCTCTGCCTCCTGAGTCCTGGGATTAAAGGTGTGCGCCACCACCGCTCGACTTAAAAACAGTTTTTATCACTGATCTCTGTTCTGTTTATCCTTTGTTGAAGAAAGAAGAATGTTAGGTGTTTAATTTCTCATCCCCAATATTTTCCCTTGTATCGTCACAGACTCCCTGTTTGTTTCTGCACTTACAAGTCTCTTTAGTCTTCCTAGTTCTTTATTATTACTTTAGCATCCTTATACTTTGAAGATGCATATCAAGGCCCAATTCCTCTTTAAGCTCTCACAATTTTGGACCGCAGTGGTCTCCACGCAGCCAGCAGCCTTTGACCACTCCTTTATCTTTAGAGCCTTTCTGTTCATCTACAGACCCTAAGGTCTTTGTTTCCTTTGTGCTCACCTACACAAAATTATTTCTCTTGCTGTGTTTGAGATACTTCACCACAGACAATATGTTACATATATTCTTTATTCAATTTGATAGTATTAAACACAGAAATGAAGGTGGATTAGTTAATCAAATACATGTATTCTTAAACCCGTAGATGTAGTTAGAGTTTTCCTGCCTGGCCCACAGTAAGGACAAATCTCTCTCACCTGCCAGGCCCATAGATGCTCAGATCCAACCAAGTAAACTCACAGAAAACTTATATTGCTTACAAACTGTATGGATATGTCAGGCTTCTTACTATCTAGTTCTTATATCTTAAATTAACCCATTTCTATTCATATCTGTATTTTTCCACATGGATCATGGCTTACCAGTACCTTACATTTCACTTGTCATGTGGTGGCTAACAGCATCTCTCTCCCCCAGACTTCCACCTCCCAGAATTCTCTTCTCTCTTGTCCTGCCTATACTTCCTGCCTGGCCACTTGCCAAACAGCATTTTATTTATACAGAGCGATATCCACAGCACTTCCCCTTTTCTTTTTTTTTTTTTTTTTAAGGAAGGTTTTAACTTTGACATAGTAAAATTACATATAACAAAACAATTATCAAGCAAGAATTATAGTTACAATATCTAGTCTATTTGTTTTGGCAACATTAAACAAAATATTCTATCTATCCTATATTTATGAGCCTAAGGTTTTATATCTAACTTACCTTTTATCATAACTAAGGAAAATTATAACCTATCTAGTCTTTAACTACATCAAAGACCTCAGAAGGATATAATATTATCTGAGAACCGGGAGAAAGTTGCAAGCAAATTTCAGGAGTTGTGCAGGGTAGACAGAGACAGCTGGCAGCCTGGACAGTCACCTAATGTTCCTTTGTAAAGTTGGGACATCTGTCTTCAGCCCACAGGGCTAGAGTCTCTCGGTCACTTTTTTCATTGTCCTGTATAATGTCTGGCAGTTTCCTCTGTGAAGCAGAAACCTGAAGGACCATTTTGTCAAGCAAAGATTAGTGGCCACCTTTTTATGGGTCCTGCATGTCCAGTTGATCAAGCAGTCCAGGCAAGAACAGTTTCTTGCCCAAATGGCTATTTTTGCCAAGGTGGAGATAAACTCTATATGAAGTGTCTTCAATGCCCATCCTCCTCTCTGAAGTAAATCAGTGCTGCCAGGAGCAGACATGTCTCACTGTCCAGAAAGTCTAAATTTTAAAAATATTTTAAGTGCCATATTCTGTAGACCTTTGAAGTGTTTGAAGATTACCTGTCTATATAAAATATATCTATGTATGCCTAGAAAACTTAACATGATTATAAGTTTGACTATCATAGAAGACTAATTGATCTATATTTCTTAATTATCCATTACAATCTAAATGAGTTGCATAAATATAATACTTCAAATGAGAGTAGAAATATATATACAGTATAACAAAATTAACTTTAAGTTTGTATCAATAGACTAAAATCTATACCAATGTAAAACATTTTAAACAAGTTGTTGTTCTTTAAAAGTAAGTTCATTAATCTACCCTTTCATCTTATTATATCTATATCATATCCCCTTTTCTTCTTTAGAAAAAGATCATATTTATAATCAACCTGATTTAAATAAAAATATTGGTTTTCTCTGTCCCACACCAGAGGACTCTTCTGATTTGGGCCACAAGAATCTCTTAGCTTTTTCTTTTAGCAATATGTCTGGGTTTAGAGAAGGAGTGAGCCAATTCCATCTCCACAGCCACCTTGATAATTTTGGGAATTTGGGCGTAGTTTGTCTTACTACTTCCTGCTGGAGGGGGGCGCTGTATCTTATGGGGACACAAAGAAAATTTTTGGATTATGGAGTAGTCCATGAGGGTGTATCATTTGAGCCAGTTGCCTTTAAACTGTTTTGGATGTTGGCTCATCTGGGCCATGGTGTCATTGGAGACCTTTCAGGTGGTCTTGGCTGATCAAACCTGATGTATCTTAATCTGGAACAAATCCACAGCTTCTGGTTTTCTGTGGAAACAAAAGCAGAGACTCTTTTCCAAAGCAGCATATCCTTATATCCAAATTTTGAAGTCAAGGTACCTTTAAAATTTACATATTTGTTTAACTCAACAGCTTTTATGATCAAATCTTTTTATGTAGTTAAAAATCCCAAAGATAACACAAACCAGATTCTCTGTGTAATATCCACCTTTGTAAGACTGAATCACTGCTGTGGCTGCTGTCTCCACCCATCTCAGCTTCCCAAAGTGTCAGTGGTGCAGTTTACCGCCAGCTCTGGGTCTGGAGCCATGTGTATCATCAACTATCAGAAGCAGTTCTATCAAATCAGTGCATAGTTCAGAAACCATTTTTTTTTTTTTTAACTAGCAAAGGCTAAATCCACCATGCAGCATAGTAAAGTATTGCTTGTAGACTCCTCATTCCTTCCACACTGTAGGTCAGATGCACACGCCAGGAACCCGCCATAGTAGCTCAAACCGGCATGCTGCCACTAACTTGCAACAATTAGGAAGCTGTTTTTAGCTCTGTTCTAGAATCTTTTTTTCTCAGGTCTTAGGTGGAAACTCCTGCCAACATGTTGGGCGCCATTTGTAGTTAGAGTTTTCCTGCCTGGCCCACAGTAAAGACAAATCTCTCTTACCTGCCAGGCCCATAGATGCTCAGATCCAACCAAGTAAACTCACAAAAACTTATATTGCTTACAAACTGTATGGACATGGCAGGCTTCTTACTATCTAGTTCTTATATCTTAAATTAACCCATTTCTATTCATCTGTATTTTTCCACATGGAGCATGGCTTACCAGTACCTTACATTTCACTTGTCATGTGGTAGCTGACAGCATCTCTCTCCCCCAGCCTTCCACCTCCCAGAATTCTCTTCTCTCTTGTCCTACCTTTACTTCCTGCCTGGCCACTTGCCAAACAGCATTTTATTTATACACAGCGATATCCACAGCACATAGATCTATACCAAAGCATACAATCTCTCTGTTTCTGGTTTTTTGTTTGTTTTTGTGTGTGTGTGTGTGTGTGTGTGTGTGTGTGTGTGTGTGTGTTATATTCCTGTACTTACATATCCTACATTATCTATTAATGAGAATACTAATCCTTTCTTCACAAATCCCAATAACTGGCACAGTATTGACTTTGGGTATCTGATGTGTAGAATAGAGATCTCTACGATTGTGTTTTGGTTATGGTTCAGAGTATCAACAAGGACATGAAGAGGATACTGTTATACTCCCCACTTGCTGTCCACATGCCTCAAATCACTTCCATTGATGTCTCTCTTCCACTCTAGATAGTCATAAAGGAGGTCTTAGGACCAAAGAGTCTCATTGGGAAATCATGTCTTAAAATCAAAATGAGAGAAATTTAAAAATAAATAACATGAACATGGACTGATTTATTAATCTTATACCAAGCTAAAGATTAATAAATAATGTTATAATTGTTGTGTATTTGAGAATATGGTGGTTGATTTACTTGGTAAAAATTTTTAAAGATTTGATATGTAACAATACACATATACACATACACAGCTCTTTCCTTAGACATAAGACTACTAATTCTGAAATGACTACAGAATTGTTTTTAGGAAATTATTTTCTACTTTCAAAGTTGATTAAAATAGAAAAACTTGAACAAATAAATAAATCTACACAGAAATTTATTTTCTAACAAAACAGGTAACTCAGATATTTTTTAAAAGGTCAAATCTTGAAACATGATAATTTAAAACCTTAGCACTAGGAGACATTGAAAATAAAGTCAAAAAAGTGTACTAAATACACAGAAAGTTCTGTAAATCAGTACAGTTACTTTTATGGTATTCTAAATATCTGCATATGTCTTTCAAAACAGAATAAATGTAAACAGTACCAAAATATACAAAATTAAGCTAAAAAAATTAAAGTAAAATACATAGTTGTTCCCATAACTAGACACAAACTGAAATACTAGTATGCTAGTGACTTTATGGGCCATTAGCACACCCATTCAGCAAAATTACTGGTACAATTTAGAGGCTCTTAGAGACTTATTTTGGGAGTGTCGATCAAAATTAAATCTCACTTGTCTTTTTGCAATGAAATTCTAGTAATTTGTGCTGCAAACACCTACATTTTCGTACAAAACCATATTGTGTAAGAAACTTTATCAGAGAAAAATCGGGGGAAATGTGCTCATAAAGAGGAATATGACAGTGGGAGAGATGACACCAAAGTTAAGAACATCTGCTGTGCTTGTGGAGTTTGGTTGCCATCAACCACCTCAAGATGCTTACAACCACCTTTAAATTCAAGCTCCAAGGGTCTGATACCTCTCACTCTAGGAGCTCCAACACACAAGTGCACACTTGCAGACACATACATATACACATACACACAACTAAAACAAAAATGAATGTGTTGTGTGTGTGTGTGTGTGTGTGTGTGTGTGTGTGTGTGTGTGTACATATGCGCACACCATCATTCTCTGATCATTCTCTGGAATACTATACTAACTTCAATAACAGAAGTATCATGTTTGCATTCATGTGTACAATTCAAGGGAGAAGAACACAAAACAAGACTATCAGAGAAGAGAAGATGAGGAACATAGAGAAGAAGGCTGAAAAGGATGGTGGGGATAGCTATGATCAAAGCATATGTATATATGTATTGAAATGTCACAATGAAAAAATTAATTTGTACAATTAATATATAAAAAAGTAGGAAAAAAGAATCCAAAAGGAGATTTATTTATGTGTTTCAAAATGAAGACATTTACCTAGGAAAGAGGGCACACAGATCTTGCATATATCTTCCTCTACACCCAAACAACATAGAAATCCAGCAGAAGCCTTCATTTAGTTCTTTTAATTTTCATTTTGTTTATTGAGACAAGGTCTCACTGTGTAGCCCTGGTTGGCCTGGTCTTGAACGCACAGCCTCTTCCTGACTGCAAGGCTGAAAGCATATGCCACCCACCCCGGTTTTATTATTATGAATACATGTGCTTGTTGTGTGTATGGGACTTGGCAGTCAGGGGCACATAAAACACCTGGAGGAGAAAATTGAAGACTTTTGGAAACTCTCTTGCTTTTCACACTGTTTAATTTTGGTTTGAACAGTTATATAGACCCTTCTTAATTTAATCTGATCCTCTCTCACACAAATGACATGAGTATTGACATTCTATTTTGCTACAATCTTAGCAAACACACAATCTTAGACTTATAGGTTTAGATTACAAGTCATAAGACAATTGATTCAGAGTAAAAAGACAACCAGAAGACTTCAGTAGCAATATTCCCCACTGTAGTTAAGAATGAAATCTTTGAAACTTTCCTTTGTCTAATCCCTGCTCTTCCACCTCTGTGTGGTGTGCCGATTGTGTGTGAAGGAAAAAGGAAGCAAGCTATGAGTGAAATACATACTTAATGGTGAGTTATGCCTACACACTGTCGTCAGCTCTCATTTGACCCTAGTGAGAAAGACTTTACTACCTTTATGCTCAGTTGACATTGATGCTAGATAATGTTCTTTTGGTTACAGAGCTGGTACATCATCCAGAATTTCAGGTGAATCTTGATACAAAAGCAACCTTATCAATCAGAGCTGTGTCTAGGCTGGAGTACTCACTCAAATAAGATTTATAAAACCGTGAGGTTGATGTAGACAATGGCAATGACTGTGCCTTTCCCAGGATTGATAATTTCCATGCCAAGAATGACAGGAAAGCTGAGCTGATTGGGAGAATCTAGAGGTCTGAGGGTCTGTCAAACTGTAAGCTTCATCCTCATTAGCCTTCCCAGGCAACACTCCTCATCTAGGGAAATACAACTTCGATATGTCAGAGAATCCTCTTGCCATCTTGTCTGACTTGCCAGAGGCATATTTTAGCATATCCCAGTGAACTAGATATGATGCATCAGTTCACCATTTCTTGGTAATTTGTGAGGATTACCCCAGGAAGCAATCAGATCTCTTGCAATTCACTGCACAAGACAACACAGCATTCTTTTGAAATGGTCCCTGTTGGTGAATCTCCATAGTGAGTTTTCAGATGCATCAGGGAGACCTGATCTTCAGAATCATCTAGTGATTGGCTTAACCAAGATTCTTGCCCTGGTGTTCTTGTTTCCGTGGCCTGGTTGAGACAGCTCACTCTTCATTATGAGCTCCTCAGGTGGCAAAGCTCAGAGAGAAATAATTAGGCACTCACCTACTGAGCTGACTCCTGCTGTAAAGTGACTGCTTAGGTCATTAGGAACTAAGGAAAGAGAACCATAAAGTAAGAGAAAATCTTTTTAAATCACTAGGGCACTGTTTGGATAAGGGTCAGTTGTACTGAGATCCATGAGTAGGGAAAGGATTTTAAGCCAGTTCATGCTTTTTACATGCTAAGACAATGTTTTATTGTGAATTAGATTGTGTAGGTGAAAGGACAATGCTCATATTAGAAAAAAGTACAGAGAATTTGAAATGAAGGAAAAATGGAGGGGGTACAGTAAGACAGGAACACAATCTATAAATCAGGCTGGCCTCAAACTCATCATCCCCCTGTTTCAGTCTTTTGAATGCTGAGATCATAGGCTTGAACTAACTTTCAACCAGAAGAAAAACAGGAGAAATGAGTTCCCCTTCTTTCCATTCTTCCTTCTTCCCCTTTCTCTCTCTCTCTCTCTCTCTCTCTCTCTCTCTCTCTCTCTCTCTCTCTCTCTCCTAAATTAGAAAAGAAAAGCAGAAAAGTATGAAATGCTAAATGTTGGCAATAACATATTGCAAGAGAAGCTTCAAACATCTAGCACTTTGAGAATTTAGAGATGGAATCAATGTCAATGAACTCAAAGCTATCAACGTATAGCGTTGTCCTAACAAGGAAGCCAGTGTAGAAACTGGCAAGACAAGATTCTCACCTTCTAATTCTAAAGCTACAAGAGTTGCAAACATGATTTTTCCACCACAAATGAACACATGGTAGAATAGCAATGGTGTTAAATGTAACCTCAAAGCCTTTGCTTGTTTCACACTATGTACTATGTTTGCAATCAATTGCATTTACTTATGCCTTGAAGAACATCCTCAGATATCTGTTAGACTTGTTACTCTTTTGCCAGAATCAAAAGGAACACCTCTGTCCTTTCTCTGCATAGAAGACAGGCAGACATTTACCATGAGTGTCATCCTCAGAATTTGTTTTAATGTCAAAGGTCAAAAGTAGGCCATGCATTATCATGCCAGGTTTGTGCACTTCATCACCATCCTAAAGGAAGGCAACAAGCAATGATGGATTACTCACAGGAATTGAAATCTAATCTTTTACTTGATAGTTATATGAATATTAGAAACTTGCTGGAGCTCTTGAATTCTTCTTTTCACAACCATAATAATTGGAATAATAGCTAACAGTCACATAATAGTCCCCAAGGCAACAAGATGGATGCATTTAGTCACATAGGCTGTGCACTACACAAGAGCAGAAGGTGCCATAGTGCAGTCTTGACACACATGTACAAAACCCTGTTCTAGATATTTTATGCATTGTCCCCATTGAATTCCCTAGTGCTAGTATTGATATCACTTGACAGATGGAGAAACTGAGACATGGATATCAGTTAGTTTTTCTCGGTGTACATTCATTGTGAAAGGTACTAGATTTCATAAGATGATTTTTATACAACTCTACAATGTACTTTGATCATATTCTCCTCCATATCCCTCCTTCTCTCTTTTTTACTTCCTCTATCAGCCCTCTTTATTCACCTAGGCAGTTTCACTTTGCTTTCTTGTCCTACATGCATGGTGTTCCATTTCTGTATCAAGTCTAGGCTCCACCAGTTAGAGAAAACATGTGATATGTATCTTTGGGGGGGCTAACAATTCATTTCATTAGTCAATTACCAGTCATATCTATCATTCTGAAATTGACATACATTCTTGCCTGCAGCTTTTAAAAGTTTCTCTTTGTCTGCATTTCCTGTTTGTTTGTTTTTTGTTTATTTGCTTTTATGATTGATATTCTGGTGAGGTAGGATCTCAATGAAATTTTAGTCTGTATTTTTCTGATGGCTAGTGATTTAGAATGCATTGCATGTTTAATGGAGATTTGCACTTAATCCTTCAAGAAATGTCTGTTCAGTCACCCATTTATTGGTTGGATAATTTGATTTCTTGTTATTTGGATTTTTACTTTTCTTCTTTTCTTATTCTAAATATTAATCCTCTTTTGGCTAAAAATCTAGCAAGGATTCCTATTCTGCAGGCACTCTTCACTCAATTGTATATTTGTGCAAGTACATTTTAATTTTATGAAATCAAATCTTATCATGCCTGTTTTGATGTTTTGAATAATTTGAATCATCTTCAGAAAGGAAACATGTTTATCTACTTTGCCCTCTAACAACATCAGAGTTGTGGGTCTTACCTTAAAGTCATTGATCCATGTGGAGTTAATATTTGTACAGGCAAAAGATATCTAGTTTCATTTTTCTACATGCAAATATCCAATTTTCCTCATTTTTCTACAATGTATGTTTTTGGCAGTCTGGTCAAAAGTCAGCTGCCAGTAGCAAAAACTAAGGCTGCTGAAGAAACATCTATATCTCCCATTTTTTAAAATGAGGGCATATTTTTGTGGGAGGGGAGGAAGCGGCTGTTTTCTAGGTAGGACATGACCTGTGACCTCCTAAACAAGACAGGCACAAAAAAATATGAAAATAAGAGGTTGGCTGGTTGAGAAACAAAGAGGCAATTAGCAGGAATGAGGAGGGGAGATATAAGAAGGTAAATGAGAGAGGGAAAAAACTATATATAATGTAAGTTAAGAAAATCAAACATATTAAACCAATTAACTAAAAAAAAAAAAAAAACTAAAGACTTCTGCATGAGCTATACATTAATCTCTCTCATATACACACATGAGTATATATGTGAATACCATCTGTAAATGCAAATACATTGTTAAGAATTGCTTCAAGTTATCATTATTAAAGATATAGAAAAACACATTGTTTGTGGTGTTAGGGGAATCCCTTTCCTGATTTGTATCTTAAAGATGTGTATAAGCCAGGAACCAGTTCCTCCTCTTGTGTTTTCCATTTCCAAATACAGACAAATTTGGTAACGGCTAAGAACAGTCTACGTTTGATCTATTACAGTCTCTCAAAAACTTTCCAGAGTGTTTTGCCAAAATGATGTTTTCAATGGAAACTTCTATTTTTTTTTTTTAATGTGGAAAACCTATCAAGGAAAATACTTCTGCATGGGAGGTATTAATTTGCTATGCCTGCTTAAAATAAAGTCATATTTTAGAGCTACATCTTCTTCAAACAATTAATTATCTCACTGATAAATGTATTAATCTATATTGTATCCTAGGAAAATATTTTTGCCTTAAACATGATTTCAGTTTGATAACTATTATTCTTTGTTGTATAGTCCTGACCATATTTATGTCTTTCACTGATACGTAATGAAAGAATGATCTTGTTTTCACAGGACAGAATAACAGAATTGTCAGTTATATAACATCTTAAGGCCAGAACACTGCCACAGTTGTTTCTACCTCAAGGTTCCCACACTATCCACATTGAAACTGCATGTCCATATTGTCTGGACTCTTACCTATTCCAACATGGCCAGGTAGTTTTTATATTTTTATCTTCAGAAGGTTTTTTTTTTTTTTCAAATGTGAAGTAATATAAGAAGTGCCTATGATGTAGCATTTTATTTTTGTCTGCCTCTCTCAGCAAATAAGTATCATCAGGAATGCAGTATATGTTCAAGTCAGTTTGTGAAAGACTGATAAATAGTGTAGATGGAGCAATATTCACTCATCTATGTACCGTGTGTCTTGGCTGCAAGAATAAAACCCAACTTCCCACAGACACAAATATTACAAGTCCTAAAAATATCAAGTAGCCACAAAACTCATATGCTGATTGAAAAATCAAGGTCAAGAAAAAAAGAGAGGCTGGGTACTGAACATGTACTTACCACAAGAACCTCCTCCTTGTGCCCCCATCCATGAAGACCCGCAATAACTCCTTAACTTGTAATTTCACCACTATGGCTGGTTTGGAAATACAACAAATACATACTTTCATAGACTTTAAACTTTTATACTAGCTCCAGTCTTTTAAAGGGGGGTTTTGATTGGCATCATGTAGGGAATTTGTCTAGGGTCTGAATTGAGAGTGTGTGACTCCATGAGACCTTAGTTCTCATGAAAATTTATATAGCTCCAGATTCTTTCTATACAAACAAGAAGTTAATATGATTAAGTTTGGTGGAATATTTTGTTTTCTGGACTCCACCTCTTGAAAACTTCGGTTCAACGGATTTAAGAATAGAGAACCATCAGAGCACCATGAAAACTCAAACCGAATCATCCCACACTAAAATTTGTCTCCTTCTTTTGCAATTTGTATATTCTCAGATATGTGGCACAGTTCTTTCAGTGTCACAGTTTCTTGTGGCAGTAACTTTGTTATGGATCTGGAGCATCTGGATGAAAAGAGAAGTGACCTGACAGAGAGGGTTCCTTGTTACCCAAAGCGTTTTCTGCTTGGCCACATTAGCAGTTAGAATTCAGATGACTGAGTGCATCAAGCTCTATGGGCTGGTTGGTCCTTGTTAGCGAATAAAGCTGTCCTTCCTCCTGTGTGCCTTAGCATTTTAAAGGGCTTTAAATTGGCTTAAGGAATTCTAATTAAGCTACAAGTCAGGAAACGGGGCAGAAAGCAGATGGACTTGAAATTATCGAGCATTGGAAAGCTAGAAGTAAGAAAACTGTATCTATGAAGAAAGAAATAATTTATGCTAAATTGTAAAGGAGGAAAGGAAGAGTAAAAAAAAAAAGGGGGGGGTGGAAGGAGGAAGCCCCAGGTGGTTTAAAAAGTCAAAAGGAGGAGGAACAGGAGAATGGAATTTTGTCTTCATCTTATGGAATGTTATTTAAATTAATGAATTAACTATCTATGGCAGTGTGTAGAATGAATAAATGAAAGAATAGATAAAAATTATGTATCAATAAACAAACCACGGGACTGGTAAAATAAGAAATGAGTCTGCATGTTTATTTTGCCACTATTTAACAAAATATCAAGGTGAGTGTCAGAATACAGTCCAAGAATGGAATCATGAGGGGAAATTTCTGAATGCTTGTGAGAAAACTCCAAAGAAATAAGGCAAGAGTCTTGTGACCTCAGTTTCTTCAAAACACAGAATTGTTCTTGGAATGTGTTTTCATGCTCCTCTCAGATGTTGGGGACAGGTGTGAGTTTACTTCAGATTATTCATTATAATATACTACTGTTATTTGTTTATATGCCTCAATGGATCATGTTTTTACTCCATGCATCTTGGCCTTGTGATGGTGCAATTTACTTATGTGATTCTTTTTAACCCTCAGAATATAAATTGTCCAGTGTTTTGACGTCAGTTATTGAACAATACATTAGTTTGTCTCATTTATTGGCTCTATTCTCTCAGTCCCACCATCTCTAGAGTGGTGGCAGACAATGCTAATAGGTAACTATCCTAGGTTTCTGTATTAAAGAGGGTGTTCTAAACAGGCTAGCAAAATAAAAAGGTAAAGATAACTAGAAAGTAGGTCTTAAACTGAGTGAATGTGCTGCATGAGTTTAGGATAACATACAAAAATCCCAAGGGAATTTAAAAACTAATACTTCTGCTTTCTTTGCAAATAAGTTGCAGATTTTCAAGAAATCGGAGATTGCAATGTGTCTATTGGATGATAAATTCTATATTTATCAAAAAGAGATTAACAACCATTGCTGAATGAAGTCTTCAATCAAACTAGTCAAAGACAAATCTTTGAGGCCTTAACAAAGAAGGGTTGTAGTTGTCTGTATGTGAATTTAAGTGTTCATGGTAGAAAGGTGAGGGCTTGCCAGATTGCTAAAGAAAGCCACTAAAGGTGTAGCGCACTGTGCATTGTCAAATTAATCTGCACCATGCTCTGGAAAGTTAACTTTGGAAACCATTTCTCATTTCAGACAGAGAAACTGGAGTACCAAAGTAATTGATAGTCTTGCAGTAGTAATTAGAGCTCAACAGAAATGCAAATGTTCCCAATAGCTCTCCTAAGCTTACCACAGGAAGATGAGCAGTTGCCTACTCTTGAGATCCAAGGAACATCAAGAAATACTTAAAATGTTTGCCAATGAAAAGAACCAAAGTGTATACGATGTATTGTTTTGGAGTAGCACAATTCTTGATGGTCAAATGAACCTAATGTAAATATTTCTGGGAAGATTAACACACAGCTACTTAAAGATATGCTATTTAGAGGAAACTGGCACCATTTGAGCAATTCAACAAGTTGGGAGACTGAAGAGATTGGTTTCAGAATAATACCTCCTCAGATGTACTGGACATACCTGCTAAAATCTGTTCAATGAGATATTCCAGTAGCATTAATCTCTCAATCAGTTAAGAAATAAAATAAAAAAATAACCAAGAATTGGGACTAGACAGTTAAGCAAAGAAGCATGGTAGTCAAACATTCTATGTGCTACTAAGGCCTTTTATGACCAATCCATAAAATGTACATGAACCCTACATGGAAATACAGTCCTTGTATACTGTTTGCTTTTTGATGTGCGTAATTATGATTGAGGTATATGTCTTATACACTGAATTTATACATCAATGGAATTAAAACGTGTCTATTAATCTAAGCTATTAACTTTATTTCACAAACATTATCATAAAATGACAAAAAATGCAAAGAAACCTTTGCACTTAAGAATCATAAGACATATATATTCTTGACCTTTATCCTTCATATTATAGTATTTTCCCTACAGAATGACCAAAAATAATTCTGATAAATGCAATTATCTTATTCACAGTTGTTATGTGTTACATTTTCAGTGGAAGATAATGAGTGCCCAATACTCTACTTACAAAGTTAAAACTTCATTTGAGGAAAGGCTTAGAGACCATATTAAGTTGCAAATACTTAGCCCACATACTAATGGGGAAAAAGTAAAGATATTTAGTTATATAATTTGTAAATTTGTCACTAAAATGCTAGGCTCAAAGAGCCTAGATAGTATCTATCACACTAAACTTTCTCCAAATATTAACATATGAATGTAAATGGTTTAGGAGGTGCTACTGTCTATCCTAGTTGGAAAAATAGGTAAATCTTTCCAATTGATTTTTTTCATTTATAGTAAAGATAGAGTTTTTTCCTTCACCATTTACAACATGTTTTCACCATTAAATGACACAGGTAATGTACGCAATCAAACCTAAAGGCAGAAAAAGGCAATAAGCAGTATTTGTATATAGTTTGCTTCGTTAAAATACATACACTATCCTTTAAGATCATCATTACAACATAGAAGATGATGGAATCTTGCAAAATTTGCTTCCCCTTTTTTATTTCTTCTTCTCCTTTTCCTCTTCCTCCTCCTCCTCCTCCTCCTCCTCCTCCTTCAAGTTCCAGTTGATTCAAAGTATTGGGAAGCTTCAGGGGAAACACAAGATTATAGAGAAATTATAAATTTGATATATAAATTTGGTAGTTCTCTAGGAAAGATGTGTAAAAGTATATTTAGGCCTGCTCTGCCCAGTATGGTCATCAACACCTCTGGTCATTTTGATTCAGATTTAAACAACAATAATTTAGAGGGGAAAAACATTGTTTTGTGAGAATCTCTAGAAACAAATTCTTAAAACAGTCTATAATACAAATTGCAGAATCTTAATCGTTGTGCAAATTCCAGCCATCTATCTCAGCTGACTGATGTCAACAGTGACAAGGAGGAAGGTAGTAGAAGTGGAATAGAAAACCCAGCTCCAGAACACGTGTTAATAATTCACCTTTTTAAAATGTGAAATAGCGGGTCAAAATTCATGGAGACATAGATGGGTTCAGCCTAGAGCAAAGAGTACCTACTCTTTGCCTCACCACTGAACTAGCTATGTCATCACATTGCCCAGTGTGGATGCCCCTTGTAGACTGTAGAGTATGTCCACGGTGAGTATCAGCAGATTATATAGCTAAGGTTAGGATAAAGAAATAGCTCAGGCTTTTGTTTGTCCTGTAAAAGCAAATAGAGTAAGGGACCACACACCTTCAAGATGTTGTTTTTTAAGGTCCAGCTGAATTTGCTGACTCAGAGCCACAGCAGAACCCCAGACTACAGCAACAAAATCCATGCAGAAGCCGTAGTCAACACTCAAATGCTCGTGAGTTCCTGTGTGATCACACCCTTTCTGTCAGTTCTAACTAAAGGATACAGCTTGTCCAAGTCATTCCGAGTCTTTATCTGATGGCACATAGGCATTCCTTCCTTGTTCTGTTTTCTTTGTGAACCAGTTTCTGAGAAGGTGGTGAGTTTCCATTAACTGAATACAATAATGTATCAAATGGATTAGCAATTCACATATCGTAAGCCAGGCTGACGTTTCAATCAGTGGTTTGTTCTGAGATCTAGAATCAGAAGGATAGCATGTCTTTGGGAGAGTGATGGCAAGTCACTTACCAGATTGTTAGATTGAAAATAGGGATAAAACGTGACGGAATGTCCATAGGAGAAAACTACACATTCATTCATGGACATTTCAGATAAGCAGCTCCAAGGAGCCCAGGATAATGCTCTGATCTTGATCCACACTCAATTTTGTCTTTTATAAACTACATCTTTTGAATTCTTCATCTCTGATGGATCTCACTGGTGAGAACTCACATGAATGCATCTTGCAGACATAAGGAACTAGGTAGAAACAAAGACCACTTAGGAAGATTACTCTAAGGATTTCTGTGGAAAAGAACTTTGAATGAGACCTATCAGGCTATAGTTAGCAAAGAAAGTGTGACCCTTGGGAATCTTATAATTTACCTTTCGTACCAGAGAAAACTGACAATAACCCAATTAAAATTAATTATTGTCTTTGAAATTAAACTAGTAAATATCTATGAAAAACTATTTTTTTAAATTGCAACATGTTGCAGTAAAAACATTGCCTTTAGTAGATTTTGTAAGTGTGTCAGAATGATGGTGAACTCATTATCTGGAACAACAAATTATTCTAATTGTTATTTGTCACAGAACAGAACAAAACTTCCTTTATTTCTTTTAAAATATTTAAGCAAGAATCCCCAAGATAACTCAGTAGTAAAGGTGCTTGCTCTTAAGACTGATGACGGAATATCAATCTCCAAAACCCACATGGTAGAATGAGACAACCATTCCTAGAGGTTGTCCTCTGTCCTCAGACCTCCACAAGCATGCTGTTCACACACGTGCAACCCCCAACACACACACATTAAATAACTTTTTGACAGACAGAAACAGACAGTGCAGAGGTAATGAAAGTATCTCCACCAGCAGGGCCAGAGCTGAATGTAGCCATTTGTCTCCTGAGTATGGGATCTCTTCCTCTCCCTCTCTCCTTCTGTACCCCTCCACCCTCCACTCATCTTTCATCTCCCCTCCCCTTTTGTCTTACCCCTCTGCTCACTGCTCACTGTCTCTCTAGGTCTCTCTGTCTCTCTCTCTTTCTGTCTCTGTTTCTCTCAGCTTCTGTCTGTCTCTTTCTCTTTTCCTGTCTCTCCCCTCCCCCGGCCTTTCTGTCTGTCCGTCTCTCTCTCTCTCTCCCCTCCCTTTCCCCTGCCACTCTCATCAGCTCTCTTACAGCACTCCCAGCTTGCAGCTTGCTTTTGAGACAACAGTTCTCAACCTAGGGGTCAACGGATCCTGTCAGAGGAGTCACACATCAGATATCCTGCATATCAAAATGTTTACATTACAATTCGTAACAGTAGCATAAATTACAGTTCATGAAGTAACAACAAAAATAATTTTATGGTTGAGTATCACCACAACATGAGTAAGTACATATATTAAATGGTCACAGCACTAGGAAGGTCAAGAACCACTCTTTTAAGGAGAGAGAGAGAGAGAGAGAGAGAGAGAGAGAGAGAGAGAGAGAGAGAACACTTGATTCTGATTTGAGCAAATTCTTTTGTTAGAAAATATTACTACATAACTGAGAAGTAGCATGTAGTCACACATAAACAGGCCTCTAGGGAGGGCTTCCTTTCCAGAGAATATGTATCACCCTCTGAACTTCTCCAGTAACCAAAATAGAAGAGGACACACAGCTGTGAGGAACTGAGGACCCAGATTTACTGGAATACAAACCTTCTGAGAAAGTGCTATAAAACTTTGAGCTAGCACAAGAAGGCTAGCTACTTTCTGTGCCAAGTAACACAAGTTACAAGTTACAGGCTGGGGAGTTGTTTCCCACTTAAGGAGACAAGAATCTTCTACCCTTATGGGATAGGGAATGTGCTTCAGGAGTGCTTTGGAATGTTGTTGAATTCATGAAAAATATTTAATTTAAAACTTCATTTGCCAACTTTTCTGACAAACTGTTTTGGAAATTCAGAATACTGAAGGTTTGAAATTATTCTCTCTTCATAGAAAGGAACTCAAACCCGTGGATATGTATTATGTCAACATGACTAGACCACCAGGTGCTCAGATACAATCAAATATCATTTTTGTCTCTGTGATGGTATGTTTGAATGATGTTCAAACCTCATTCATTTCACTGGGAATGAAATCTGCCCAATGGATAATGGAAATTATCTTGTATAATGTGGGTTGGCCTCAACCAATCCGTTAATGACCTGGATAGAGGGAAAGGCTTGCCATGGGAGTGCAGAGACTCCTCTGCCTGCTGCCTAATAATGGGAGCCTTATCTTTCAGCTATCTCCACATGCAAACTGAAGTTCTTGCTCGCACGTCCACGTGTCTTTGGACTGGCCTGATGTCAGCTTCTTTCCTGCAGCCCCACCTCACACCCTGACCCTCCACATGTCAGGGCTTTCCTGACCCCATCCTCTCCTGAGTCAATGTGTGCTTTGCTTTTCCCTTTATACAATCTCCATACTGTTTTATAAGGAAGGTACACACTAATTCCTAGAGGAAGACAGGGAATTCAAATGAGGCTCTAGTCAATTTAAACCAGAAGGGTACAAATTTATCAAAGCCTCTATGACCCTAGTTGAACTTCTTCGCAAAGATTATTATTCCAATGAGAGCATGATTTCAAAATGCCTGCCCTTATGGTCATTTACCACTTAAATCCAGATTTTCTAAGTGTTTAACATTCCTGAAAGAAATATCTGTCATCAATAAGAATTCCAACAACCTATAAACAGAAGTACGTGGGGGGGTTCCTATATGCATATATGTGTGTGCATATGTGTTGTTATTTTTCACTTGTTTCTCAGACTCTGTATAAAAAAAAAATTACTGAGGAGAGTAAGTAGAAATTAAGTTTTCAATTGTTTTACAAGGTAACACAGTTGGTTCCCTACCAACCAAGGAATAGTGGGTAGGAAAGAACACAACACTAATATCTAGATATTACTAGAGATCTTGAACAAGTCAGGGCTTGCTACCCAGTAAAGTACAATTTCAACAGGAGGTGTTTGTTGTATCTGTTGTTATGGCTGACTAAGCTGATCTCCTATGATCTGTGTGGATAGTCTGGGAAGTCAGCCATAATAATTTTCCCCTAGCCACAATAATTATCTTGTACTGGACACAAGATTCCTTTATACCTGCTGCAATGTTTTATATATGGAATCTGAATGAAAGAGAATGTTCCTTCTGTCAAGGAGGATGCAGAGTTTTATCAGCCTGAGGGTGATCAGCAGGCAAGATTCTGCTTCATGGCTCTTTGTTTTGACATAAGGTGAGAACATGGGTAACAAACAAACTCATGCATGTGACTCAACAAATAAAAGTCCTCCTGAAAAATATTCAAGGTCCTGATGTCCCAGCTGCCAAGTCCATCTCTAGGCTTCAAGGTAATCTTGAGTTTTTTTGAAACTAAGTTTTTTTGTTTCTTTGTGGCAAACAAAACCTAACACATTTAACTCCTAGATTGAAAGAACCATTGTCTACAGATGGATATTACATTCATTTTTTAAAAATACATAATTGTTGGTAAAAATGACTGATGATAAATAATTCTAGATCATTATTACCAAATTGTCATGGAATACTAAATGCTGAGCAATAATTATGTATATGTATATGGACATGAATATGTAAAGATTCATATGACTCATGTGTAAGGCAGCATAGGAATGCATTATAACATTTTCAATACTTATATATATGTGCTTAGTTTTATATATATATATGTGTGTGTGTGTGTGTGTGTGTGTGTGTGTGTAAAGATTCATATTACTCCTGTGTAAAACTTAGCATAGGAATGCACTGCAACAATATTGGAATTTGGGTATTACCTTAATAATTCTATACCAATAATAGGACAGATATTTTATTAAAGCAAGGGAATGGGAGCAAAGCTTTCTAGCTTCAGCAGCTTTGAGGTTATTTAGCTATTAAAGTAACTTTCAGTGGCAATTTTCAGATTGAAGTCATGTCTATCTTACTGGGACCTGTGTGTAACTATTGTTATTTTGTAATAATCAACTTAGCCTTTTGATGCAGGAAGGCTGCTTATATACAAATACATAAATTTTGTCATCTCTATCTTACTTTGGATCAGATAATCATCAAGACAGACAGTCTCTGTCTTCATCTTTTGCATCCTGTATATAATTTTGAATGGGATTGACTATCAACACTGCCATCAGCCAGAGGCATTTCAGGAAAGTAATGTATGAACACCAGAGGGAGTCATGACTGAATAACTTTATGCCCCATCTGAATAATGAGGTAAGAGTAATTGGTGGGAAGAAATGTGCTAGATAGTGTTAAAATAAGGCTAAAATTGTAGCTATCCTCTTTTTTATGTTCTTTCTTAAGCAATTTTTAATATAAAACAGGCAAATGCAGTACAAATTGTCCCAAAGGTTAAACTTAATCATAAATAGTTGAACATTTGTCTGAAACTTCACCTACAAATTTAATAAAGGTGGTATTTTTGTTGTGTTTTTTAATAACAAGGGTTTTCTAAAAGTGCCTGGGAAGATTTTCTTTCAACATAGTGTCCTTAATTGTACAATTTTCTTTGTTGTCTCTTCTGTTTCTCGTTGAGATGCTGGTCAGAGCCTAAGAATGTTTTCCTTAGTAGCATAGGCTTCTTTACTCTTCCTTTCTGACCTTCTCCTGGCCATGTGGCTACTTGTTCACCACATGTCTGACCTCCACTCCAGTTTAATTCACACAGCATGACATTCTTCCTTCTCTTGTCCATTGTCTACCTCGAGGTGGCTGCTGAGGTTACAGCTTGGGTGCCATGTTCCTTTCTCTGTAAACTCATTTAAATTGTTCTCAGGCTGCAAAACGAACAATAATTTCATTCATGATTGGTCCTACCCAGAGCAAAGAATTGCCAAATGTTGATTCTTTGGGAGTAACACTTCAGAATTTCATAACAGGAGGGGAAGTAAAATCTATCTTGAATTGAAATAGAAATTTATCTTAAATACCCCTGCATCTTTAGCTGTCAATACAAACTTTGCTGCTCAGAAAATTAAGATTATTTTTCTTAATTTCAGATATGATAACCATCAATAATGGAAAAATGTATGTATAAATGAAATTATCCATCATTAGTTTATTTAAGAATTAATAAAAAATAATTTGTGTGTTTGTGTCTATGTAAGTGAGCATATATGTATGTGGAAGCCAGAGGACAACCTTGGATGTCACTCCTCCTCAGGTGGCATCCACCTTGGTTTTTTCAGAATCTCTCATTGGCCTGGGTCTTTACAGGTTATGTTAGTCTAGCTGGCCAAGAAACCTTTGGAATATTGCTATTTCTATTCTATCAGCATTGGGATTACAAGGACATGCCACCATGCTTGTTTTTTTATGTGAGTACTGGTTATTAAATTCCGATCCTGTTATGTGTACAACACACACTTTAGTGGCTGAATTATCTCCCCAACCTAATGAGAGTATTTTTTTTTTGATCCATGAGAATATTTTAGTCTTAGTAGTAGAATAGTGTAATTAATAGGAAGTTGAAGCGTAAGTTTCAGATATCAGGGTTATTGACTACCTGCTGAACAAAACCGTTGGCAGCAAGAGATGTGGTAGACAGGAAAGCCAAAGCCCAAGAGCAGTAGAAGGCCGTGGGAGCCCAGATGATAGTTGGGGAGTTTCAGGTGTGGTGTTTCTCTGATGGGTTTCAGTCTTGCTTTGGCCTTTACTGTATGCTGCTTCCTTCCTTTTAGAAAGGGAAAGTTCTGTGCCATAGTATACTGGAAGTACTTAATTTTAAATAAAGGCTTATTTATCAATAAGACTTTGCCATGAATTTCAAAAGAGAAATAAAGGGACCTGAGAAAGTGATAGTTAGATTCTGATAGGTAGAGAGATTTTGAAGAATATTAAGACTATTAATAAGGATGGGCTAGCATGATTGCCAAGTGACTAAAGACACTTGCCACCATGTCTGGCAACTTATATTTGATATGGATCCACGTTGTACCATGAAAGAATCAACATTTACAAGTTGTCCTCCATCCTCCACATGTGTGCCATGGCATACACATACATACACACATAAATAAATATAAATTTTCTTTTTTCTTCATCTCTCCCACAAGTATAGAATGAAGTCTCCGAACCAGTACCAAAAGTAACCTTATGGCCTAAGATGTTCCTTATTATAAAAAGACACAGATTTCCTTGTGGTGATACTGTGTTCCCCATAATATTGTGTACCCTAATAAACTTATCTGGCATCAGAGAAAAGAACAGCCACTAGATATAGAGGTCAGAAAATGATGGCATATACACCTTTAATCCTAGCATTTCAAAGGCAGAGATCCATCTGGATCTCTGTGAGTTCAAGACCACACTAGAAACAGCCAGGCATGGTAACACATGCCTTTAATCCCAGGAAGTGATGGCAGAAAACAGAAAGGTATTTAAGGCGTGAGGACCAGGAACTAGAGGCCTGGTTAAGCATTTAGGCGTCTGAGCAACAGTTCAGCTGAGATTCATTCTGGATGAGGACTCAGAGGCTTCCAGTCTGAGGAAACAGCATGAGCTGAAGAATTGGCAAGGTGAGGTTAGCTGTGGGTTGTTCTGTTTCTCTGATCTTTCAGCATTCACCCCAATACCCGGCTCTGGTTTGATTTTATTAATAAGATCTTCTAAGATTCGTGCTACATTTCCCAGATGTAAAACACAGCCACATTCTCACCACATACTTTCATTGTCTAAAATACAATCACTACACCAAATGTTATTTACATAAACATAGAATGGCTCTTAGGTTTATTTGAATTATTTGATTCACACATAGATTAAATACCACTGTTTTATCTTCTAGTATCAATATGCATAATCCACACAAAGAACAGAGCTCTGGTTGCTCCTATGTAAAAGAGACTTGAAATTTAGTAGATCAGGAAGTACTGTTCTACCAACTGCTGAGGGATTGGCAAAGTGCTTCTCATTCCTTGACTGTCTATGAGGAACATTTACACATGTTATATCAATATAATCATATCTACAAGTTCATTTCTCTTTGGCCAAGTAGGAGCCCATTGTTTAAACTTATTGACTCTCTGAATGGCTGGTTCTTCAACAGGGAAGAAGGAATGCATCCACTTACCAGCCTGTTGCTTGTGGTAAGACAGGGATATTTTTTAGTCATGCAGCTGAGTTTTCAGCAGGGGAGCCTCCGTTTAGTGTGCTCTTTTTCTTCTGTTTGAAGTTTTTACTTATCACTCTGACAGTCCCATGAGTAAATTCTATCGTCATAAAATTAGGCAAGGAAAATAGACAGCCAGTTATTAATTAGGAATTTTCTTATCAGCTTTAAGAAGACTCATATAATCATCACAGCTATAGGGAAAGATGCAATGGCAAATACCAAACACAATTGCCCCAATCCCACAGGCACCCAGTTGCTGTCCAGTTAATCATGAACAAAGAGTTACTTTTTATGAGTCACTGGGCTTATTAGATGAGTATAAAAACAAATGGACCCAAGTTATACGTTCCTCATCTCTGTTAGGAAGAATCTTAATTGGATCTAAAGCCTCCCCAATTTAAAGTTCCATCTGCTTTTGCTCATTTATGATCAACTACAGTGTTACTGCTGAATGTGATTTCTTGACTGCAAACAGCTCAGATCTTGGTGAGAGAATCTCAGTGTTAGTGACCCACACAGTAGCATGCCAGTCATACAGAAAGAAAACACCTCATGCAAATAATTTGTGCTCTGTATTAAATTCACCATCTCTTGAGACAAAATGAACAGAAGACTGTGAAAGGACAGTAAATGAGAAGCCAGACTCCACTGTTGGTCTATGACTTCTGTCCCTTCTGGCTCTGTATTTCTGGTGGAAAATCACTCTAAGCTTTCAGATTGTAATTCCATAACACTTTAAAATAACTTAAAAACACTTAAGTCTTACTTATTTAATTTTGAGTAGAAGGTCAACCATCCTATGTAAGTACATACTTTGTTTATTGCACCAATTTGTTGAAAGGGATCAATTTCAGTAAGAAAAAGTTAACAAATGTATATGAACAGAAAGGGAAACAAGGACAAGATAGAGATATATTTGAATGACCTAAATTACAAAGAGTTATTCATATTTGAATAATGTCTCAGGAATTTAATACCCTCATTCAAAACAATTTACTATCAAACATAGCATCTTAAATATTCTATCTTGTATGGTCTTGACCTTAAGTTTTCCATGAGAAAAATTAATGATAAAAAGAGTTCTATCGTAACAAAACATCAGCTCACGTATTTTACAGTCAGTAGTTTCTGTAGGCAACATTTTTAGTGTGTACTCACTGCACTTATGAAGCTGTACCATGGGAAACTTTAGTTGGAACTGATTCTTCATTAAGAAAAGGAATATGATCGGCACGTTGAATTGGAAACTTCATAGGCACTTGAGTTTGCTTACAACATTTTACTAGACCTTGACTTTATGGTTCCTTAGTTTAAGAATGTATTTGGCATCAAAAATAGTTCTGGGCATTCAGATACACAGATAAGGAAATCTTAACAAGGTATAAGAAACCGCACTTATTTGAAGTGTTTATTTTTTTGTACTTATCTAAAACAGTAGTATTAAAGTAGGCATCATTTCTTTGGCTCTTCTTCTGTTTGTATGGTTTGATTTATTACGCTGTTTATTTTATTCTGTTGTGATCTGTTTTGTTTTGTTTTATCTTATTTAATTTTATTATTATCCTTTAGATGCCTGTTCATTGAATATGGAGAGACAGAAAGGGTATGGACCTGGATGGGAGGGAAGATGGGAAGGAATCAGCGTTGTGGGGAAGGGGAATGGTAATCAGGATACAGTGTATGGAAATAACATCTATTTTCAATGAAAGAAAAATAGAAGCAAAAACTAGGCATGATTCCAGTTTGTGAAGATACCTTGAGATTATGAGCTAATTTTTCTTCCCCAGCCTTACCAGTCCATGATGATTCTTAGCCACAATGGGCACCACAAACACTGAGAAGTACTACATTCTTGAGGGTGCTCTTCCCCCAGCTTCTCGGCTTGTTGGTGTTACACAGTAAAGAACAGGATACTTTCCATGATTGTTTTCGAAAGTGTGCGTCTATCTTGAATCCAACCCTAGATCTCTTTCAGGGAAATATCACTACGAAGTGGAACAGAGACAATAGGCATTTGGGTGAAACCAAAGAACTAACTAAATGCCAGTGTCTATTATTCCCATCAGTAATGTTACTGAAGATAGCCTACTCTAATGAGGCTCTTCATCCATTCTTAGGGCATGTGCACATGCACACAAAAACGGAGTCTGAATGCAAACAAACAAAACAGAGAGGAAGGGGGACAAAAGGAAGGGGGCAAGCAGGAAGAGAACAGAGATGTGCATAGCTCAGCTCCCATTATTTAGGAAACAGTGTACATTCATACTGAAGCTTCAAACTCATGAAGTTTGAAGATCTGTTGTAGATGAATTTCTCAACAGTCTTATTAAATAAGAAACACAGAGCCAAATACAAGGGCGGAAGCCCTAGAGATCAGAGCAATAGCCACCAACTAACCTTAGCTCACCACATTGCCATAGCTTCCCAAGAGAACCTCTTTCTGTCTAACCTGTGCCTTTATTGCCTTGTTGTTCTGCCTTTTCATTGGCTTTTAAACCAGCCATCTCACTTCTGAGTCACTGCCTGTCTATACAGGCTTCCAGGTCCCTATGGTTGGTACTGGGATTAAAGGCATGTGTCACCACGCTTGGCTGTGTCCTTGAACACACAGAGACTTTGCCTGCCATGTGATCAGATTAAAGGCCTGTGCTACCACCACCTGACTTCTGTTTATGGCTGGCTATGACCTCTGAACTCTAGGCAAACTTTATTTATTAACATACAAATAAACTATCACCACATTTCAGAACAAATAAAATATCACCACCATCTGTGCTTCATGTGCCTTATCCATTAATTATAATATAAAGGTTATAAGATATGTTGGGATAGTTAAGAAAGTAAGTATAAGATAATGCCTTAGGGTGGAGTTTTTCAATATGTAAATTGTGTTATTACTAGATATTATTTATTATATAATTTTTGTGAAAGTCTATCTTAACATGCTAGGTTAGCTATTGAACATATAAAGAATACAGAATTGGTGTTTATCCTCGGGATTATGTTGGCTTTCTAGATTTATCGCTTTTATAGAACTGCAACTTTATCTTTTTATCAGATTCCCATTTCTCTGTCATTACTGTTGGTAAACGTCCACAGTCTGTTTTTGTGGAATTTATTTTGTGTTTTCAGATTCCACATGTAAGATCATGTAGTATGTTTTTGCCTTTGTTTGACTTACTTCAGTTGCCATATCTCCATGTTTTATAAACATTGTTTCAAATCGCAAGACAGTCTTCATATAATTTTTAAATATTAACTTTTCTTAATTATTTTATTTCTACCCTATAGGGGCTGAAAGAGATAGAGCAGATTCCTTGTATCTAGAGCTCACAACTGCCTGATATGATTATTGGGAACCAAATTCAAATTCTATAGAAGAGAAGATGGGGGGGTTCCCACTGAATTCCCCCTCTCCAGCCCTCCTGCACACCTTTAAATAAGCTTTAAGTTACTTTCTATGTTGTTCCAACAATTCCTTAATGTATATCTTACTTCTTTATGATGTTTTAAATATGTTTCCCTAACTTTCCTGGATTTTGTAGATATTGATTTTGTTTGTATGAATGGTTTATTTCTGTGATATGTGTTGAAATACTGTTCTTTTGTTCAAATTCTTGTCTGCTCTGAATCCCATCTCCTATAGCTTTAGGTTCACTTTTATTTTTTACAAATAGATCTCTAGTCTTAGGTGCTGCCCTTTATCTCTTACAAAAACTAGGAACTCTTAGCTTTATATTAGGAGGATAATAACTCTTTGGAATTATAATGTTCATACATGTGAACATGTATTTATTGTGGGTATATATTACTTTTGTATAGCAAATTTAGTTTATTACTAGGGTTGTTTGCATAACCCCATGCAGTAGTGCATTCATTAAATAAATAATGAATAAATATATAATGACAATTTACTTACAATGCATACTTAATTACTTAATTACCTAAATTGTTTACAATCTCTCATAACCAGTAGAATGAAGAAAGCTGAACTCTAGCCTATAGTCTGGACCTAAATCCTAGGTTCATTTTATCTGCTTAACCTGTGACCTTGAATTATGGAAGTGGTCTCTTTGCAATGCAGATGTAAATTTAAAGTGAAAATGTTAAATATGTATTGCATACAATTTTTTAAAATTTAATACATGCTATACATAGGTAATAGGTTATGTTGTTTTTATTTCCTCTCTCAAAAACACATAAATTATTTCAGTTACTCACAGTGCTCAATACTTTCAGTTTAACTTGGTTTTTGCCATGGTCTGCCAGTCTCTTACATATTACATATCACAGTGAGTAGCAAATAACTAGATTGCTTACACGCAGACATCCTCAGTGGCTTTTTGAACTATGAATTAATATCTATATTATCCCATATTATTCCAAAGGTCTATCAGTGACAGTTTCTTTACTTTAGCGAAGCAAAACAAAAATATTGTGACAACATAAAATCCTCACTATCGGGAGAGATCAATGTCTTAACTAGATAGCTGAGGGGAAACTATGTTATCTAAGTTTGATTAAGTTCATTCTATGGAAAGCCCTGTTGTCTGTCTCATCTCATCCTAACAAAACAGTGATGAAGTAGGTAATATTTTAATCAGCATTTTGCTAGTGAAGGAAAATGAGTTGAGGCAAAGACAAAATTCCAGCATGGAGGAGAAGTGGACACCAAGTCCCACCACCAACCACAATGTTATTAGCCAGTAATAGTTACTGGAAGAGGGAGAAACAGTTTTCTCAATGGAGTGACATGAGTATATCAACCACACTCAAGCAAGTCACAAGCTCAGGAGCAGTTGGCGGAAACAAATTATTTCTTTTGTTTCTGTTTTGTTCTGTTCTTAAGAGAAAGAACATAAAGCTGGGTGTCTAGGAGGCATGGAGGAGCTGGAAAGAATTAGGAGACAAAAAGTAATATAATAAAAAGTACTGTATGAAATTCTCAATGAATAAATAAGTCAAAATAAATAATAAAGGTTAGAAAGAGATTTTTTTTTTTCTAAATGAAAGTCTGAACTTTCAGCAATTCTGCTATTGACTTTTACGAGGTCTCTGTAGGAGACAGTGGTCTTAAGAGTTTGCTACCATTTTATAATATCTCACTATAAGATGCACTTGTTTTTGTTTTTGTTTTTGTTGTTGTTGTTGTTGATGTTTCTCTTAAGAAAAATTTTATTCACTTTATATACCAATCACAGATCCCTCTCTTCCCTCTTCCCACACCTTCAGCCTTCTCCCCGCCCCCCAACATCCCCTTTCCCTCCTACAAGAAAGCAAGGCCTCCTATGGGGAGTCAGTGGAGCCTGGTACATTCAGTAGAAGCAGGTCCAAGTCCCTCCCCCAGCCTTAAGGCTGTGTGAGGTGTCCCACCATTGGTAGTGGGCTCCAAAAAGCCTATTCATGCACCTGGGATGGATCCTGATCACACTTGTTTTTTTATATTAAAGTATGTGGTATTGTCCCTCAAGTCTCAGAGTAACATTGCTGATTGACAGTTGGGCCTTGGTAGTGTTTCTTCATTCTCCCTAATGAACATGCAATGCCTAATTCAAATGTATCTTGTGAAACCCTTTCCTGCAAGTATTATTTGGCTCAGTAGAGATTTGAGCTAAAGATGGACACAGAGTAGAGAAGACAGGTGATTTGGATATACTGGCAGCCCTAGCTGCTATACGCCAATCATTGAAAAATTCATCTCTTTTCTTAGAAGAGAGCAAAGGAGGAAGAGAAAAGGAAAAAGGAAAACAGTTGGTAGAGCATGAGACTCTTAATCTCAGGATCATAAGTTCGTGTCCCATGTTGGGCATCAGATATTAGTGAAATTATTAAGGCCACTCCATGTAGTTAAAAGGGAGGTTTATTTTGTGGGGTAACTTACAAATGAAGGGATATGTTACAGGGTCTGGGAAAGGTATAGCACAGTCCGGCGGTGTTCTCAGGAGAACTCTGCTGGATCTACCTCCAGCATCCAGGGACCAGGAACCAAGAGAGCTGGTGCATCCGGATCTGGGGTCTTCATGGTCCTCTAGGCTCTGTCTTGCAGGCATGACAGTTACTGAAGCCTCAATGGGGGTTGGAACTTCCAGATCAAAGCTGGAAAGGCTTCCCACTACAGTAGGGTGTGCCAATCACCTGTTTTTGAGTTAAAATGATACAAAGCATATCTTTCCTCTTCCCTCATGTCATTCTTATTTTTTTTTTTATTTATCTTTTATTTATTTATTTATTTATTTATTTATTTATTTATTTATTTATTTATTTTGCCAGAGCTGAGGACCGAACCCAGGACATTGTGCTTGCTAGGCAAGTGCTCTACCACTGAGCTAAATCTCCAACCTCTCCTCATGTCATTCTTAACACCTCATTTTCTAGGTGTTCTAGCTGCAGAGTGGCCTGACTGCATATATTTTGTTAATGATTCATGATCTTGGGCAATGAGCCAAGCAGCTATTCTTTTCCCTGAATTTGCTCTATATCCTTGAACACCCCCTGAGGAAAAGCATGACTTCTGTCTGTCTTTCACACAGGTCAACACAGTGACATGTACACTGTAGTAAAAAGAGGAGGAAACAGAAGGGAAGAAACATCTTGGTGTCTGGAGACTGAGTCCATCAGTCTCACAGTAAGAATGACATCACAGGGAGATCTCTTTGTCTCACTTTGTTTAAAGAATTTGGCTTTGAGGATAGCAGCATTTTGCAGTCACCAAGGGATAAATTTCTTTTTTTGGGGGGGGGGAAATCCTCTGCTGGTGAGGACTGTTCAAGGTGACCTGAAAGGCTTAGAATTTAAACAACAACAACAAAAAAAAATGTGAGCATGAGAGCAGCAACAAAGAACGTTGGGGGAAATAATGTTGGTGTTTTCTGAGGAGAAGCAACAGAGATTTAAAAATGAATGCAGTTGGATCTTTTGATGTTTGGCACAATTTCCCGAGAGAAATTATATGCAATTACAGTCGAAGGACTAAGCACTACTCCATGGTGTGTAGCGGGATTTTTTAACTCTCAAATTATCGTCAATAAACAAGTCAAATTGAATCTTCCAGCTCTGAGGTTCAGCAGGTGTTTGGGGAGCTGTTAACGTCTCTGGAAGAGGAGAAAATTTTTTCCTTTTGGCATCTGCAAGAAGGGCGGGTTCAAACTGGATCGAATAATCTGCTGGAATTAAAACATAGAAATTAGCGTGTGGACACTTTTGTAGGAGCTGGCAAGGCAGGTAAGCAGTAAGCAATCACGTTGTGTTTTAACCACGGTTGTCATATGAGGGGCTGTTTGATTTCCATTGGACAAGTGAGAAAACTTAGGTTTCACAAGGGTGTTTGGAGACAGGGAGACAGACAGCTAAATGGCAAAGGTACTTGTACCAATGTGAGGACCTGCGTTCAAATTTCCAGGACCCATGCAAAACCCAGCTGCATAATGCAAGCACCTGTAATGGGAAGACTGGAGGAGGGGACAGGGGAGTTCCCAGAAGCTCACCTGGGGTTATCTTTTGACCATACACATGGACCCACTTTCACACATGAATGTGCATATACACACACATGCACACATCATTCTCTCTGTCTCTGTCTCTGTCTCTGTCTCTCTCTCTCTCTCTCTCACACACATACACACACACCACACACACACATACACACACACACACACACACACACACACACACACACACACAAGGCATGCTTGTTCATTTTACATGTCCAGGACTTCAACCCACATTGTCTGAGCCCAGATATGTTTTGTACCTAATGAAATGCTATCCAGACATCTATCTGTTGGGCCATGCCTTTCATACATCCCCCGACATCTCTTATTTCCTGTGGTGGAGATTTGGAATAACTGTAGGGCATCTATAATCCTGAAGTAGCTCAAGACACACAGAAAGAAGTTCATCTGTGAGAGGGAAGACTGTCCTGTTCTATGTGGTAGCTCTTTCCCCTGACTGTGGTTTGTCCTCTGCCCTGGAGGACGCTGTGTTAGGTTTAGAGTGAATACCAGGACACCTTGTAGTCAGTTAATTGTAACTAATTGAAAAGTCCTTTCCAAAGGCTGCCAAGTCTCCAAGAAACTGCAATGCAAATACTTTATAAGTCTTTTGTAAAAGACTTTATTTTTACTTTCAAAGCTAAGTCCATACATAGAGATTTGAAGAATTCCTTAAATAGCTTTTCAAGAATCCACTGTGTGTGCCATTCAGTTGATCTAACGTAGATATTGCGATCCAACACAATGAAACCACCTATGCAAACTCTGATAATTTGCAAACACTGACCAGCAAACTGATCCGATGACATGAGCGACATGTGGACTCTATTTAGTAGCATGTCTTTCACTGATCATTCACAAACGTTAAATAAATCAGTTCCTCACAAAGTAACTACATTTATCATAAAATTAAAAAAATTAAACTATCATAACATGCTGTGATGTTGTGACAAAGGCCACCTTTAAAAACACTTTCCTAAGCTGTGTATGGATTTAAGCAAGTCTCCACAATGAAATTATTCATTAGCAATTTCACTTTGAAACTGTCCATGTTTGCTACAAGTAGTTTTTTTTTTTTTTTTTTTTTTTTTTCTTAACCACAGGATCCTGACTGACAACCATTGCATCACTTGTTAGAGACCTGGTGATGTCAAGACTCTGAAGGTAAGCTCCACATAGCCATTTTACAACCTCCAATTTTAGCCTAACTCCAACAACTCCTTTTAAAAGAGAGTGCCTCTCCATTTGTAATGACAGGCATAGAAAGAAATAAAGATAAAGTTAAACCAAAAGATAAGTTAAACTTCGTGTTTAAAAAAATTCCTGAATATGTTAGAGTCCAAGATTTGAATAAAATAGCTGTCAAAAGTAAAGCCAGTTTCCAAGATTTCATTTCAAATTAATATTTAACTGTATGTTAATATGGACCTATTTCATACACACATAATACACACACACACACACACACACACACACACACACACACACATATATATATATATATCACAGTAATTATTTTCCCCAGTCATATTTAACTTATCACTTAACTAAACACATTAGTTGTATATACTTACTGACATAATGATGAGTTCCCATCTCTAAATGGATAACCAAACCTTACTCATGGGGCATCTGACTCTTCAGAATTGCTTCTGTGATATGGAACAGTTCCAGAAAAGTGCTCAAACTTCATTATTGTTTTGATATCTCGATTATGTATGTAGTCCTATCTGCCATAGGGCTCCCTGTGTACATTGATCTAGCTGCCCTCAAGCTCATGGAGATCCACCTGCTTTTACCTCCCACATGCTAGGGTTAAAGGTGTGTATCACCACACCTAGCTCCTTTCACTTACTTTTAAAGTGGGTTTTACAATAGATTGTTTTATTTTGAAGATTTGAGAGTAATGGAGTTCAGTATACCACCACATTTCAATCCCCACTGAAGAGGATTATCAAATATTTACCAGGCAGACATTTACTGACAAGTTTTCAAAATGTGTGGAGCACTATGTTGTTCCATTGACATCTTAGTCCTCATTGTTAGCGTTGACTTGTAATTAATGAATAATGTTAACATTTAAAATCCATTGTCCTGAATATTTTAAGTTTGTTTTGTTTTACTTTATTTCTATAAAACTGGAAGTGCTATACAATTCTGTTTTCCTTGGATTTCCCTCTACATGTTCGAAGTCACAATTGTGGTTGAATATGAAATCTCCCTATTATGTTCATATGTTTAAATACTTGGTCCCCATCTTGCATGGGCCTTGAGGTAGAATCTCACTAGAGTAAGCCTCCAGGGGAGGACCTCAGGTTTGGTTGCTTGGCCACATTGTGGCTGCAGATGCAACATTACCACTCACTATCTCAAACTCCTCCTGATATAACCTCCCACTGAAATGGTTCACACTGTTTGGTAAATTGAATCCTTCTCTGCTTAAGCATCTTTGTCCTTGGTATTAGACACAAATATGAGAAAAATAATTAAAACTTTATCTCAGCTTATGGAATCTTAAATATTCTGTCTTCCTTTTAAAAAATGTTTTAAATGTTCTGTGGTGTGTGTGTGTGTGTGTGTGTGTGTGTGTGTGTGTGTGTGTGTGTACATGCAAGTCTGCATTCTCTTATATAAAGCTGCCAGTTTACGTTCTAGGTTTTTGACATTTTCTTCATTCAGAGGTCTACTTCACATAAGCATGGGCTGATGATAATGATTAATAGTCGTGGTGAAATCAGCAAAGGGCAGCTACTAAGGAGACATAAGAAGAGGAGGGGGAATGCCAAGGGAAATTGCAGCTAGCACACCAGGTGACTAGGCCTCCTGAAAATGACTTAACCCTTTCTGCACCACAGCCCATTCTACCCCTGTCCTGGACCCTTGTCTGCGTAAGCACTTACAGTTTACTCTGTGGGAGACACACTCATTAGAGACTGACTCTTTTCCACACTGAACTGCTACTTTACTTCTCTGACTTGAAGCTCTGTGGAATCATGACAGCATCAAGCCTTGCTCAAGGACTGCCAAACATAAAGAATCTGTCCTTTTAAACTTGTCATTTGGAAATTCTGATACTCCAGGAGCTTCTGAAAACAATGTCAACTCCATGTGAGTTTTGTACTTGAAATAATAAAAAAAAATTAAAGGATTTGTATATTCTTGATAATTATAAATAAGAATAACATAAATATTATAAATTAAGGATTGCATATGGCAGACATTCCTAACTCTTAGGGAAGAATAGTACATATAATCAGATTCTATTACACTGACTCCAGATAAATTGTTTAGTCATGATAGTGGAAAAAAGAAAATTTCAGATTTATCAATGATTTAATCACTTTTATAATTCAAGGAAACAGAAGAATTATGTATCACATAGCTGAATGACTCACAGTCCTCCCACTCCTTCACAGGTCAGTTAACAAAAGGAATATCATTGCTATAGAACACTCATTTGTACAATAATATCACTTATTACTTGAATGAGGACATCAGAAAATCTAATCACTTAAATATCACTCCCACACAACCAGGCTTCTGCAAGCCTGGAAAATCCACCAGCAACCTGACTATCTCACATATTTCTCTTCTCTTTGATTACTGGTTTGTATAATCAGAAAACCATGTCACTTTATTTTACATTCTAAATACCAACAGGATGGTAAGTGTAAGAGAAAACATTGATGGGAGGCTGAGGTGAGAGAGACAAAAACGACATTTTACATTTTCTTATTTGAAAACAGAAAGACAAAAAAATAATGTTAAATTGGTAAGAAGAAATGTAGAATGGAGTATGTTTAGTAAACATGTTTGCATGCAGAAAAACAAGATTAATACATTGATATTTGAACAGCCTTGACTTGGTTGGTTCTTTTGCATGACAGTAATAAGTGGCTTCATGCACCCTTCTCCATTTGGAGGGACTGATTCATCACTTGGTTCCACTAGGTTAGAGTTAGTGTGTTATATGTCATGGAGACTTTTATTTCACAGACAGGAGTAAGACAGGCAAAAATAAAACCCAAAGGGGTACATGTCTGTCTTAAATCCTTGTTCATTTGCATCTGTTTCTTTGATTTGGTGAAATAATGTTTTGCCGCAGTGTATATTCTCATGCTCACATCCATCTGATTTGTCAATAGTCAAGCAAACAACCTTCCCTCAGTGTTTTCACATGGTTACTGTGCTCATATATTCAGAACCATAACATAGCCAAGGTCCACTCTAACATTGCAGCACCTTTCCAAGTTCTGGGAGACTATCCTTAAAACTCAGCAATCACAACCCATGGACCATGAACCTTCCCACCAATCAGAAAGACGCTAGCACTGTCCAAAATTATAATTATTAAAATATCCTATCTTAGTGTTTTCTTCTAGTGAGTAAAAACATATCCATGGCATTCTTAACTGCATATTTCATGTGAAATAAGTTGAAGTTCCTTTCTGTGATGAGTGAAAGAAATCCTTACTTTCTAAAAACATCTCCCCATGGGAGTTTGTTGTTCAATATAAACTATTTTGAACTATACACACTTACACACAAACACCCACATTCTTCCTTCCTTAGCTTCAAAATATTGCATAAAGTTCCTGTTGTTTTGTAAAACATTTTAATTCATTTTTTTAATACTTGAGAATTTCTTATGTGAGAACTGTTTTTACACTATTTCCACCCTCCCCTTCTCCCTTCCAACTCTTCCTTTGCCCCATGGCTTTTTCTGGAATTTGTGACCTTTTCTTTTTTTTAAGACTTATTTATTTATTATATGTAGAGTGTTCTGCCTACATATATGCTTGCAGGTCAGAAAAGGGCATCAGATGGTTGTGAGCCACCATGTGGTTGCTGGGAATTGAACTCAGGACCTCTGGAGGGGCAGCCAGTGCTCTTAACCACTGAGCCATCTCTCCAGCCAAATCTTTTCTTCTTTAAAATTGACATTTAGTCCATTTTGTTAGTGGTGCTCATAAGTACATGTGTTTAGGGCTGTTTGTGACTAGATCACTTCTGAAGGTTTGATATATTATTTATCTTCTCTCCTCAACACCAATTAAAGTAGACATGTGTTAAACATTTGGTAAATCACCAAAGTTTAGATTCCTACCATGTAATATGGTTGTTCACGGTTATATTTGCTCCAGAAAAGTACCAATAACATCATCTGGGGGCCAGAGAAGAAAAGAGAACAGTATTCAAACCATCAGAGAAACTCCTGGAGAAATCAAGTTTCGAGTATTGACAATCTATAGCAGTCTTCCCAATGATTCAAATTTCCCTTTCTGGTGTGACAGGGTCAGGCTGCTGAAACCCAAACAATATCCACTCTTCAAAAACAAAATCACCACAGTGACAAGACCCTCTAAAAAATATGAATCTATTTTGAGACCAGATGTGGAAATGTTCCAACATGAGAAACAAGTCAGAAATTCAGCTCTCACTTCTACCACACATTTGCTGCAGGTTGCGTTTGTAAAATTAGACTTTGTTAATAAAGTAAAATAATGCATCTAGATCATAAAGAGAAATAAAACTGTCCTTACGTTCCAATAACACAGTATTCTTAAAGCCCCACTAAAAGTGTATATTTAAGACAACAAAAACTAAAGAATGATTTTAAGATTGCTGATTTTAATGTATTTCAGCGACATACAAAATACACAGATTAATATGTAGACTTGAAATAAACTGTCAGAAATTGAAATAGTTTTGAAATTAATTTTAACATAAAACTTGTGAAAAGTGAACACTACTATAAACTATGAAACAATACTAAGTGCAATCAAAATTAGAAATGTATGAGAGTGTATACCATGTTCATGGATCAAAATACTCAATAATATACCCAATTTCTCCTTGGATTTGGTACAGCCTAAATTAAATTCACAGCTGTAATTTTTCTAGAATTCAATAGATTTCTTCTATGATTCAAATCATCTTGAAGAACCAAAGTAAGAAAAATAAACTTTGGAGGATTATTAGCGAACCTTATAATCAGTTACCATAGAGTTGGAGCTACCAAGCTAAAATAATTTTAACAAAGGACAGAGATTAGGTCAACAGAAGTCTCACTTGAATAAACTACTCTAAGGAGTAAGGCTACTCCACTGGGATCTTTTGAACAGACAAGGTCTACACAACAAATCTAAAGCATATCATACAGTTGAGGGCTTTCTCTTAATAGCTAAGAATTTCAAAGGACAATAGCAATTTAACAGACCTCAGGCCATTCTCTCCCACCCTATAAACATACTGGTTTCATCAACTTTCATGCCAGTTCAGTCATGTTTGACCCCTGAAGATTACTACTCCACCCCTCTTTCATGAAGGACGTGAATGTGCAAAGATATTGGAAGGTCTTTTGTTTACAGATATGATTTAGATACCACTGATCAGTGTTGTCAAACACAGAGAAACCTTCCTGTTATGAGATCAAAGGGTGACAGAGAGGCTGTGGCCTCTGCCAACCTTGCCTTTAATGATGGGACTGGAAGACTAGAAGGGCTCAAAGCTCACAACCTAAAGTTGTCTTTTAGTACCAGGACACATCTGCTCCTTCAGCCATTTTGGTCAGGCAGTTCAGTCATTGGGGCATCTAGACTCTTAATGTACTCTGAATAAGGGACACAACCCCTCACCACTGGAGAACAGCAGAGAGCTGAGTAGCTACAAAGGTGTCTAACAGTGACTCAAGTTCAGCAACGTTCAGAAAACACTGTGGCCATTATTTCACCCCTAAGCCAGGATCCTGCTTAGTTACACAAAAATACGCTTAAGTGCTGTCTATGAAAGAGGTTAAAATGTAGCCCTCCGGTATACTGTGATACTGGCAGAAAGTTTGAAATGTTGGAAGAAGCAGCTCACAGGACTGGAAATAATAAAGATTTGGGAGCTAGACAAATGTTCATCTGCTTAAGAAATGTATGTTTGTGTCTATAATCAATTAATTGCCAACATACCAGTGCACTCAGGTCTGTCAATGATTACTGGATGCTTTCTTCCCACCTGTACTCACTAGAATTTTTTTTTTTTAAGTAAGAGGATATAATGATGTTCAAAGAATGTTTAAATGTGACAAGAACATTTTATATTTAAGATAATTCATCATGGCTGTAAAGACAGCTGGCTGAAGGTGTCTTGAATAATATAGAAATATGAACCTTCTCTGAAGCCATTACTCAAAAGGCTAATGTTAAACAAACACTAGGAAGAATAGCCAGAGATGGGGAGAGCAAATTGAAAAGGATTGAAGCGTAATGGGAGATAGATACCATGAGTCAAGAGGCAAGCCAAAATCAATATTGTAAATGCAACCAAAGCATAAGAAAAACAGGGAGAGTAAAACAAGAAAAAAGCAAAAAAATTCTGGATTTATCCCAAATGTATGGTTGACCTTCCAGAAACCAGAATCAATAACAGAAAGGACAAAGCCAAGGCTATTTCTCTTTTATCCTCAGAGTGTGAGGAAAGGGAGGAGAGCAGTAGATGGAGACAACTCTATTTCAAGATTTAAGTTGAAAAGCAAGATGGTAGACAGCATGCAATCTAGAGAAAAGGAATGGCAAATAGTACAGAATGGATACATTCTTGCTTTGGTAAAAGGTATAATGAGCCGGGCAGTGGTGGCACACGCCTTTAATCCCAGCACTCAAATAACACATTAAAACCTGGGCTAAAGTCATTCTCATGTTATAATGAAGGCTTAATACTCTCAGCATTTAACGGGATAAACTCAAAATAAGTCATCAAGTTGATGTGGTTTACTGGAACAGGAAGATCTCACGTCTTAATCCTGTTTGGTAAGTTGACTATGAATCAGGTAAGAAATGCATTAGTAGAAAGTACTATGTTCATTTCACTAAGATAATAGATATTATAAAAGGGTAGCCAGGCGATGGTGGCGCATGCCTTTAATCCCAGCACTTGGGAGGCAGAGGCAGGCGGATCTCTGTGAGTTCGAGGCCAGCCTGGGCTACCAAGTGAGCTCCAGGAAAAGGCACAAAACTACACAGGGAAACCCTGTCTCAAAAAAAAAGTGTAGATTGTATTTATGTGAGTGTTCTATTCTCCTTCAGAACAAGAAGCAGTATATCTTCCTCTGTAAGTCCTACATATTAACTCTCGTCATCCTCTTGAGAGAACAAAATAGTAGATATCATTTACTTTCTCTTTTCTTTTCTGGCAAAGGTCCAAAGGAGCAATAGCATGTGTCTGTATAGACTCAGCAAATCTATCTGAGTAGATTAGTCAGTATTTATAGGAGAGGAATGTGATGCCTGGTGTAGTCCACAAACACAAACACAGACTGGAGAGGTGCTGTACCCACTGAATACAGGACAGTATGGAGAAGACAGAGCCCCACGTTCATAGTATCTACAGCACAGTGTATAACAGAAAGCTCCTGCAAGGCATAAGAAACTGAATTTGAAAACTGGAGCATTTAATCAAGCATCATAATACAGCCATTTCTGTGCATGTTTTATCTTAATTTCTTAAATCATTAAAGAAACCAAATAGTATAGAATATTAACATGTAGAACCCATTAGTTCAACTAAATTACTTTGGGAACATGTGGCAAAATCTGCGTTGTGGTTCTAGGATCAGTGAGGATTCACCATCATTAATCACTAAGGGCAGCAGCAATCAATATTAGAAAGTTTATTTTTTTTTCATTCTGCATTAGATAATTTGACCTGTATGAATGTACATTCTTAAGGCAGATGAATGACTCCTTAGATAAGAAACAACTTAATCATTTTATAGAGGCAAGCACATATGACCAAACAAATGACAGAACTCTACATTCAGTAGAATCTTTGCATTACTGAAGAGATTCTGCATTTTATAAAAAGCAACTTATAAATATGTGCATTAGGTACTTCGAAGAAAAATCTGTGCTGTTTACTAATAAGAAACATTTGAAGCATTTTCCAAAAAGTTCATCAGAACTGATCCATATTAAAATCTCCATAAATATGAAGATTAAAAATGTAGAATTTCTAATGTTAAATTTTGGATATCTGCCTAAAATGTTAAGGAATTTTATTACATAGAATGTTAGGAAGAAAGTTATTTAGTCACCAGAAGGGAAACATTGATATTAATTATACCTTAGTACTAATACCATTCATTGGTTATTAAGTACACATTTCCAATAGTGTTGTTTTCTCAGGAGCTTAGAAGGCATGGTAGGAAAAGCAATAACGAGCTGAGGTGATTTGGCAACTTGTATATTCCCCATCACTCTAGAAGCTTAATTACCTAGTACATCGTTAATTTTCTTCTTTCATAGCCCTATATTAGCTTTACAAAATAGCAGCTACTAGAATCTCCAAGGGAAAAATATAGCAAGAATCTTGCAGATACTACCTCCAGGCCAGATTTCTTGTATATTATGCTCAACCAAACAATTCTGAGTAACAACCATAGTTCTTTGCTGTTATGTTTTCTATCTCCACTTTGCAGATGGCTTCACCTAGGAACAAGTGCATTCAAATGAAGTGATTGGCATCACAGGGAGATTTGGGGAGGTATTAAAGCCTAATTGTGGTATTTTGTACTTTGAACGACTAATTACAAGGATACAATAATATGTAACAACTGGGAGCTAAGAATACGCTAGCAACTAGGAGGCTCTCATTCCAAGTCCAGACATTCACATAAACATGGAACACATCTGTTATCCAGATGCTGAGGAGTCAGATACAAGTGTATCCCAAAGACTCCCTGACCAGCCCGTGCAGATAATCAGTGAGTTACAGTTGCAGTGAAATATCTCAAAACATTAGGTGAGGGCAATAAATCAAGAAATCCATGTCAACTTTGGCCACCGTGAACTCACCTGAGCGTGCACATGTACGTACGCTCGTGCACTCACACACATGCACTCACACACACAAGTGTATGCACACACACACATACACACATGCACACATTTTAATTTTGTTTTAAAATGTCAGACACGGGTGTTTTCAGCACTAAAGAGATGAAGAAAGGGCAGCCCACAGAGCTCAATTGTCAGCCTGTATATCCTAATGGGTTAGCCTAGACCTGAATGAGATACTTTGCCTCAACAACAACTAGGTGGATTAGTCACAAGAGTAACCTTTGGCCTCCACATACACATGTGTATGCATACATTATCAGCCCTATTGTATTTACAAGTACACATACACACACACACACACACACACACACTTCTAAGTTCTTATACTTGAGTACAATGCACACACGGTATAAGCAACAGTCCTGTAATTGCAAAGAAAATTTTGTATTGATCTTATTCTCTACTCTGAGAGGCCATTTCATCTTGATTTCTGCCAATTCAAATTACATATTTCTTTTCTCCCAGAAACCTTGTTCCTTTTATGTCTAGCCTGTTTGCTCTGCGCTTCTGCTATAACCTAAGTCAATAGACACTCATTTTTAAAGTAATAGAAAGAAATACAAGTACATTCGGAAGCTCACACCCCTGCATAATATAAAGCGCCTGCTTCCTTCTAGGAATATGATGAAGGCTATTACTGGGGAAAGATGCCTTACTTTTTTTTTTTTAGTGTAAACATATTTTCTTCTTATTGTCCTAAAATATGTATGAATTCTAAGACTCCCCATTGGCTTTTTTTTTCTTAACTTAAATGTGTACTGGATGCCCACAATTCACCAGGAATTGGTGATATGTGAAAGTAAACAAACAAATGAAAAAGATAAATGTCCATGATTCTGATAGAAATATAGTTCAAGTAAAAATAAATGGAACAAAATCATAATCAATAATTAAACTAGTTTGTCCCTTGTTGCATTTCCATTTTGTTAGTACTTGCAATGTACTTCTTTTTGTTTATTGTGCACTACACAGGATGATTATTAAATGGCAAATATATAAGAAGCTAGGAAAATACTATATTAAGGTACCTATGCAAATGTTAACAGTGAAAGGGCGGGAGGAAGTTGCTTTATTGATTGATTCAAGGAATCAGCTTTTGGTTTAATTGCTTTTCATTATTATTATTATTATGTTTTCTTTTCTGAAAATTTTTATTTTCTCTCTTTTGTTATGTTTGAATTGAGCATGAATTCATTTTTTGATGCTTTAAAGAAATTCTATAATCTCATGCCAATGGATATCCAAAGTTTACCTATTCACTTCAACTTCTTGTCTGCGTACTTTCTACCGAACTTCTACCGACTAATTTCAGTGGTCTACTTTCCATTGTTTAGAACCACCTGAGCATAGTATCAGGAAGGGAATGCCTAGAACAGGATAGCCTATGGGCATATCTGTGAGGATTTTGCTTAATTGGGTCAACTGAGATGTGAAGTCCCAGCCCACTATTGGTGGTACCATCCCCTGGCTTTGGGTCCTTGACTGTACAATAAAGACCAGAGAAAACTGAGCCCAACACACGCTGTCCATGTGTTTATTCTCTCTTAGTTCCTGCATGAGATGTGATTTGCAGTTGAAATTATTGCCTTGACTTCCTTACAGCAATGAGCTGCAACCTGGAAAGTCACGAGTTGGCAATTTTTCTGGATTTTTTTCCCCTTGGATCCTAGAGTAGTGGTTCTCAACCTGTGGGTTGTGATCTTCAGGAAAATGTGTATTTCCGAAGGTTTCAGGAACTCAGTAGCAAGATTACAGTTGTGAAGTAGTGACAAAAATAAATTTATGGTCTGGGCAGTGGTGGCGCACGCCTTTAATCTCGGCAACTGGGAGGCAGAGGCAGTCGGATCTCTGTGAGTTCGAGGTCAGCCTGGGCTACAGAGTGAGTTCCAGGACAGGCTCCAAAGCTACACAGAGAAATCCTGTCTCGAAAACCAATATATATATATATGGTTGGTGGTTGGTGGTTCCTAAAACCATCAGAAATATGTGTTTTCCAATGATCATGACTCACAGCTTGAGAAACACTATTCTAGAAAGATGGGACTATTCCTTCATATTTCAGCATATGAGACAAAAGCAATCCTTCCATGCTCCATTTCTTTTTCTATTTCATACCATATTTTAATCTATTAATTTCCACATAATTATGTAATCTCCCTTACCTGCACCCAATTCAAAGACTATACATTAATATTTTTATTATGTGTTGAGTCTATGATTTCTATCTACTTCTAGGATTTAATCATTGACATTTATTATAAATTCTATGGTTGGAAAATTTTCTTCTTCATTTATGCAATCACCTAGGATGACTTATTATTCTCTTGAATTTTTTTTCCATTTTGAATGCATTAACTTTTTAAAAATGTATTTCCCAGTTTTCAGAAATAAATTTAAATATTTAAACCATGTTATTTCAGACTTTCTATTAAGTGCTTACTATAAAATTAAAGATGTGTGAACTGTATCAATTAGAAATTCCCAGATTTGAGGAGAAACATAATTTGTTTCATCCACTTAAATAGTATATTTCACTCTATCTTAGGTTTATTGATTGAAGTCATGCATTGCAGAGAACAGATACTACACTGACTGCTTCAAGTTTAACAAGATTTTTAGGCATGTTTGCTAGGTGCTTTTCCTCACAGAATTCTGAGCTGAAGCCTTGAAGGAATGAATCTTATTGACAAGCCTGATTATATCTATGTTATATGGATTCTGAGAAGTTCAGTTTATGGAAGTATTTCCCTAGTTTCTGGTTTAAAAAAAAATACAAGCTTGCTAAAAAGGAAACAAAAAAGAGTATCAGAAAAAGTTGTGGGCAAACTGTTCAGGTGGATCTGTCTAGAGAGAAGAGGGGACAGAAGGAGAGGAACAGAGGATGAAAAAAGGAGACAGGAGATGGGGGAAACCAGGATAACAGCAACAAATGATAGACATTAATTTCTGGACTCCTTAAAAACTAGGAACTAGATATGGACAAACAACAGAGTCCTAGCCGCAGAACTCTATGGAAAATGTTCTAGGTACTTTCAGGGTAAATGGGCAGACTGCAGCTCCCAAAGCCATCCTAGTATGTGACAGAGCAGAAAAAAAACTTAGCTGCATCTTTCTTGGTCCTGTGGATTTCTGTGCATGACCCAGGACTTCACCCTTCCAGATTCCTTTGTTTTAAATAGGAATAATTCCTTTTGTTTAAACCGTGTTCAAATGCCCATTTTCACTGACATGAGATCCTAGTCACTCCTTACTTACAGAATCAATTTGTTCCACTCTTGGGAAGTAGAATGTAGTGGTGTGCAGAGTTAAAGGGGAAACTGCACAGGGAGAAGAATGGGAGAGAAAGGTAAAGATGGAATTATGGTGAAGGGCAACAGACACTAAGGGTCTGTTGGAAAACTGCATGGAAACCCACTGTTGCAGAAGCTTCCTAAAATATACACAGTCCTTGGAAACACTTCTGGCATAACAAAGGTCCTATACAAAGGCTTGACCTCCTACAGCCTCCATAGTAGGAGCACCAGGGCTGTGAGCAATGGTCTTTCTGAATGGTCTGTGTTTTAGATATCTTTTTAAATTGGTTGAATCTATACTTAACAGAAATCCCCCTGTTTTAGCCTAATCTCTATACTAATGGAAAGACTTTCCTTTCAAAGAAAATGGTGAGGATTTCAACAAACTGATTGGAGTGCTACTGTATTCTGAATTCTCTAAAGTGGTTATTCATACAGATGCCTGTTGTACGTACATGTTTGCATACATGTATGCATATATGTATAAGAAGGTTTATAACTTCATAACCATTTGTTGAACGTCTGTGGTATACTAAATATGGAATAGTAACATCTAACTTTTCTTGGTCATCCTTAATATGCTTTTGTCTCACTCAATAGGATTAAAATGTGAGATGACTAAAAAGACTTGAAAATGAGATGAGAAGGGAAATCAGGCTACAACACAGAAATTATTTCAGATCTGGTGGGATGTGATTCTAGAACCATGATTACCCAATGATTACTCTTCCAAAATAAAATGGGCTTACCTGAAACGTTCTCTTTAAGTGAAGAAAAATGAGAAAATCCTGTCCATATTAGAATGTCACAGAAGCCCAAACAAATTAAATACTGGTGTGAAATTAACCCAATTAAATTAAACCTTTGCCTTTTTTTGGAGTTACAGTTGTGATAGATTTTATTTCAAAGTTACATTGTTAGATAATATATTAACAATTGTAGAATACTTTTTATTATATTTTCTAAAAATATATAATCTAGGTCTTTGCTTTGTATTGTAAATTTTGCATAAAACAATGTAGATTGCTTTCGTTTCTATTTTTAGGTTCCTACAGTGAGCATGTTTATAATAATGGTATTATCTTCTTTTATTCTGTTTTCCATACAATCTTTCTATCCCTTCATGATCCCCTTTCTAGTTTGATGACCTACACCCTTATAAGCGTGTGCGCGCGCATGTGCGCACGTGCACACAGACTATTCTAATCTATGTTTCACATATGAGAGAAAACATTCAATATTTTCTTCCGGAGTCTGGCTCTTTTCCCTTAACACAATGATTTACAGTTCTATTCATTTTTCTGAATATGTAATGATTTTATTTTGCATTATGACTGAATAAAATAGCATTATGTATATGTACCACATATGGGGATATATACCTATATATCTAGGCTGGTTCCATTGCCATGCTATTGTGAATAGTAGTGAATTAAACACGGATATGTAAATATTTCTGTACTATGTTGACTAGATGTTAAAATTTAGACTTTTATGTAGGTAATTCCACTTCCTTTTTGTTGTTGTTGTTTTCAAGACAGGGTTTCTCTGTGTAGTTTTGGTGGCTGTCCTGGATCTTTCTCTGTAGACCAGGCTGGCCTCGAACTCACAGAGATCTGCCTGCTTCTGCCTCCCAAGTGCTGGGATTAAAGACGTGAGCCCAGGGTAGTTCCACTTCTAATTTGTGTTACATTACTTCAACATCAGTAGGCAGTGAATGTATATACAGAATATCATTAGCACCTACTTGGGATGAACACAATCTATAATATCTGATCCTAATTCTACTGCTGGAAAGCTTCAAGGAAGGTTACCATGCTAGACTGTTCGGTGAGTGTGTGTGAGTGTGTGTGAGAGAGAGAGAGTGTGAGTGTGTGTGTGTGTGTGTGTGTGTGTGTGTGTGTGTGTGTGTTCTGGAGATAAAATCTGTAAATCACAAATTCAGAAAAAAATAACAGAATACTCCATCTTTATTTAATGAGACACGCCTATGTTGTATTTGTATATACCCAGCCATTAAGTGTTGGGAAGAAAAATGAATTTGGAGTAAAAAAAAAAAAAAAAACTGCAGGAACATTAATGATTTACAACTGATTGAATGACCTAAGAACAATTTAACCCACCTGATGTGGTAGTCAGCAGAACAGTGCCTGCCCTAAGTCCTTCACATGGTCCATAAAGCAGAACATTCTTGATTTGCTGCTAATTACGTTACTGAAGGGTACCGTGTGTTTTGACCTGTTCTTCAGATCATCTGTAAAGGTCAAGGATAAAACAGACATCTCATTGCTCTTTAGTTCTTTTGTTGTTGTTAGCTTTATTGTAAAATTATACCAAACTAACAGCAAAGATGAGTAATAGTGAGAACATTACCCATATGCCCTCCCTAAACCTTTATAACGTTCACCATTGGTTCATTATTCTCTCACAAAGGAAGAGAGAAATGTGTATCTCTTCACGTGGATAAATTATGTATGTATAATTTGAAAATTATATATATATATATATGTACATATATATATGTAATTTCAGTTCACCTATTCATATATTGTATATTTCCTAATATATACTACATATTTGACTTTAACTATGATATTCGTATTTAAAATTTTATTTCAAACTGTAAAGAATACACACCATGTTCTGTGAAATCTAATGAACTAATAAAATAGTAAGTTGTTTTCCTTAAGAAGCTAGCCCAGAACATGTTATGAAAGCCTTAATGACCATATTTTCATAGAATTTTAAATAGATAAAAATTTCATAATTCCCAATTTTTATTTTTCATGGTGTTATTCACCTATTTATAATTGCCAACAGTCTTTAAAAAAGCATTTTAACATATTCAATAGGCAACATATTTCCCCCACTAAATCGATGCAATAAGCCCCAAATTGATTTGTTAAGATCTATTTTAATCACCAAAATAAAGTCTCCATTAAAATAAATACAGTAAGGCCCAAGTATGCACTTGTAGATTTTGATACCCCCATCCAATACCGTTTTGCTTTTATACATGCTTCATTACGTAAATACATCAAATGTTAAATTGCCATTTTAAACAGAATATTGCTATTTGTGAAGCATATTGATTTCTAATATTATAAAGTGACTAACAAAGAGGTTTGTACAAGCCATTCCTTGCCATGGGACAATCAGACACATGTAGCCAGGTTGATGGTAATGAAAGGATATCCCTTTGGATAGAAAACATGTTCAAGGCAGAGCTAGGTGAAGCAAGACCACTTCCTCCAATTTTAATATTTGTATAACAAACATGTATTGAAAGGGAACAATACCTGGATTAGCTACTAAGAATTCCACTCTATAGGGAAAGGAAATTAACCCCCACATCTTTATCACTTGATGCCATTTCTGCTGATGGACATTCTAGTCAGTTGCCATGGAGAATGAAAGCATGTGTGTTTGAAATCCTAGGAAGAGAGGTTTCTTTCTTTTAATTTATATTTTTCAGATTTTTTATAACTACAACACTTTTCCCTTCCCCTGCTTTCATGAAAAATAGATTTCAGTATCCAAAGAACAACAGTACATACTCACTGTGACATTAGAAGCTTTCGTGATTTTGATCATTATGATTTCCTGGAGCATATGCACAGAGTTCTTTCACTAAAAAGTATCTGGTGTTTATTTCTATACTCAGTGATTTAATATTTTATACACAGAGAAATCAAGCTGGTATGGACCTGGAAGCTTCTTACTGGAGAGTTTTTATAGTCCCAGAAGGTGCTATGCAGGCTGCAGGGATAGGAAGTCATCAACAGTATTACTCAATTGTAGACTTTGCCAGCTACAAAAACAACTTGCCTGCCCAGATAAGCCTAATGTTGTAATAGAATTTCAGGCTCTCTGCAGAGGAAGGAATGGTAAATCTGACTTGGAATTCCATATGCCCTAAGGGAGAATAGGAGTTATTACTTTGCTACATGGGCATAACATCACTGCCTTCTGAAGACTTATCCTTATACTCATAGGTTAGTGTTTCTCTTACACCTTCTCAAAGAAGTGTCTTACTGTTGTGGGTAGTACTTAACACAGATACTTACAGCTAGTCAAAGCACAGAGAATACATGACTCTGGAGTGCTCAGCTCCAAATGAGATAAGCATAGTACCCCTTTTCCCTCAAGGCTCTGGAAACATACTTGAGGAAGGAGTTGACAGATTGCAAGAGTCAGAGGTCAGAACACAAAGACTGTTATAAAACAGTGTCTTCTGGATATAATAGAGCCTTGGCACTCACAAACTCACAGCAGCTATGGTTGCCTGTGTAAGACATACGTAAGATCAAACCATTGAAACTTCCAACATAGATGGGGAGAAGCTCATGAGTCCCCACTCTTAGATGAGAGCTATTGGCAGTTCACGCTGCTAGAGGAGGAAATGTCAGTTTTCTTCAGGGGTGTGGCCACATATAGGTTGCTTGACTCCTGTAGATGGCCTTACATCATGCACCTGCATGAACTCAATGGGCCATGTAGAAAAAGAAAAAAAAACAAAAACAAAAAAGGATATGCAGATGGGAGGAGAACTTGAGAGTTTCTGGGAAGCAGCGGAGTGGAGTAGTGGGCAGAGGTGTGAAATGTTCAGAATTCTCAGTAGATGAATTAAAATTTTTACGTTTAATAAATTTCAATATTTGCTGCCATCGTTTTTTTGGACAGGGTTTCTTTGTGTAGCTCTAGCTGTCCTGGAACTTGCTTTGTAAACCAGGCTGGCCTCAAACTCACAGAGATACTCATGTCTCTGCTTCCTGAGTGCTGGGATTAACAGCATGTGTGACTACTGCCTGGCTCATAACTTTCATTTTTAACCGTATAGTTTCATCAGCTTGCCCCCATATTGAAAGCTGTAGGCAGTGCCATTCCTTCTGCGGAATCACCTCTACCTTGAAAACTACCGCTCAGAGGATTTTAGTTACTGCAACATTTCACTTTCCTTTATTTTAAATAAAAAAAATGCTTCTTATATAAAAAATACTGCTAGATTTAAACTTAAAAAGCCCTGCTAGCTTGTTTATTTGTGTGCATTTTCTATCTTTGAATTCACAAAAGGATGTTTAATGTCTCATTTGCACTAGAGTTATGCATGTATTTTAAAGCATGTGTAAATATCAACTAAAGAAACAGTGTTTCCTCTAAAATCTCAAACATAAAGCATTGTCTCATACATTTTAACTCATAAACTGCACCTTTTTTTTTTTCCAGTTTTTTTGACTCTATAAACAATGTTTCATGCCAGGAAGTGTTGGTGCACAACTTTAATCCCAGCACTCCAGAGGCAGAGCCAGGCAGATCTCTGTGAGTTCGAGACCAGCCTGGGCTACAAAGCAAGTTCCAGGAAAGGCACAAAGCTACACAGAGAAACCCTGTCTCGAAAAACCAAACAACAACAACAACGACAACAAAAAAATGTTTCATAATTTGAAACAACACACAAAGCACCTCTTGTACCAGTTCCATTTCTAGGACTTTTGCCCACTAACAATTGGTAAAACAGTAAGAGGTGATATACAAACCAGGAATTCAATAAATAAAAAAATTATCTCCAACCTTCTTAACTCAGAAAGTCATAAACTGGATTGATTGCTTGTTAACACTTGCTCTACATCATTAACTGATAAATATTCACTTAGATAAAGAAGGTCAAATATGACTTGCTGGTAAACCATATGGAAAGAAGGAGGATGTGTCTGGTGTTACAGAGGTGCAACAATATGGTATGTACTCACAAAATATTGAACTCACAAAACAAGACAAGGTCTTGTTCTAAGAGAGCTCACAGTGGACCAGTGTGCAGATGTTTGATGAAGGAACCAGAAACGTACAGCAGATATTAGGCACACTATGCAACTCTGGAACTCTAGTGGCTGAATGTTCTAGGTGTCACCAAGAATTTCCCTTCTCCAATATAAGTGGGTCCCCAGGTGTAAGACTGGAATCTGCTTGTTCAAATGAAAGCAGGAGTTTTCAGGAAAAATTAAATTAAATTAAGTTTTAAATTAAAAACAAATTAAAGAGACAGAGTCATCTAACTAATCCTTGATATGTAAAGACAGGGCTGGGGGATTTGCGCAAATTTTGGCTGCCTGTTTAGAAGGACAAATGGGTGTGCCTGTCTCGCTCACTCCAATTAGCCTTGTGAAAATGAATTCAGTACTTGAAGTAAAATCTGGTATGATGATAAGGACTATCAATAGGGATCATGGAGCAGAAACCCAAAATCAGCCTAAGCTATTTACAGGTTTAAAGCTCTACACTACCACCCTCTAGCCTGTCTTTTTCTTACATTTAAAAAAAAAAAAATAGAAAGAAGAAAATAGAATCATATGGTATTTAACCAAATTTATCTCTTATGTTTAAATCTATTTTATGATGCAATAATAGTGTATTTACATATACTTGCACAAAAATGTATACATGAAGATGCATATCAGCTCCATGTTTATAAAAGATGCATTGAAACAGGTCAAGGAAGCAGGTGGGCTAGCTACAGATCTTCACCTCTCCCTCCTTTCCTCCAAATCCTATCCCCCAAGTCCCAGATCTGTAGCAGACCACCTGCAGCCACCTCCCCTCCCTCTCTGTCTTCATCTCCAGTGGGTCGTAAGTATCTTCTTCCCCAATCTTCCTCCCCATTCATCAGTTTGTCTCAGTTCCCAACCCCAGCAGATATTCCTCCGAATCTTCCAAGCCTGCCAGAGAAGCAGGACGATGAGATTCAGATATTCATGCTCCTTCCTTTCCTCCATATCCAATCCCAGTCTCATCTTCAGCTCTCTAGCAGACCACCTGCTGTAGCTTTGCCTCACTCTCTACCCCATTCTGGTGGAACACCCCACTTTCCTCCCTACTGTAGACCTCCTCACCACCAACCCCAACCCATTTCCATTACTAAATGTTAGCTCTCCAGGCCTAGGTGTCAGCTCCCAGTACCTAACAACACATTCTACACAGAACCCCCAGTGGCCACACTTGGCAGGATCCTAGAGGAATTCCCTACCAGGCAACCCATAGCCACCACACCCTCTTAAGAAACAGAGATGACACAGAAATCAAGGAACAAAACAAACACAAAAGCATGTCTCAGTTCTTAGAATCACAATTATCCCAAACTCAAACGCCTAGATGCCAGCATAAAGCACAATTAATTACATCCAAGACAGTATGTCTCCACTAGAGTTCTGCCACTGTACTACAGCGGGCCCTGAAAAGTACCTCATAGCTGAAGTACAAGACAAGGACCTTAACATAGCTTTTGTGAATATGATATTGATCCAAAATAGGAAATGAATAAATCTCTTAAAGAAATCTAAGAAAATGCAAACAATGAATGGAAGGAAATGAATGAAACAGTTCAAGATCTGAAAGTGCAAATAAAGTTAATGAAGAAAACCCAAAGATGAAAAATTTTGGAAATTGAGCCAACAGAATACAAGAGATGGAAGAGAAATCTCAGGCACTGAAGACAAAAATAGAAGAAATGGATACCTCAGTCAAAAAAATGGAAATCTAAAGATCTTCAGACAGAACATCTAGAAAATCTGAGAAACTATTAAAAAAATCTTTGAATAATGGGAACAGAGAATAGAGAAGAAACCCAGGTCAAAGGCACAGAATAGATTCTCAACAAACTAATAGAAGAAAATGTCCCTAACCTAAAGAAAGAGATGCTTATTAAGATACAAAAAGCATACAGAACACCAAATAGATTAGGCCAGAAGAGAAATTCCCCTCAACACATAAAAATCAAAACAGTAAATGTACAGAACAACAAACAAACAAAGCTACGATGGTCTTAACTCTCCAATAAAAAGACACAGACTAACAGAATATATGGGAAAACCAGATTCCTCCTTCTGCTGCATCCAAGAATCACACCTCCACATCAAGAATAGATATTACCTCAGGATAAAGGGTCTAGAAAAGTATTCCAAGCAAATGCACCTAAGAAGGAAGTTAGTGTTGCCATTTTAATATCTGACAAAATGGATTTCAAATCAAAACTAATCAAAAGAGATCAGGAAGGACACTACATATTCATCAAAGGAAAAATCCACAAAAAATGGATATTGCAATTCCTAAAATCCATGCACCAAACACAAGGGCACTCAAGTTTATAAATGAAACATTACAATAAAGGAAACACTCAGCCCTTGCTGGTGGGAGTAAAAACTCACACCGCCACTATGGAAATCAGTGTTCCAACTCTTCAGGAAGGTAAGAACTGATCTACTTCAAGATCCAGCTACACCACTCTTGAGCACATACCCAAAGAATGCTTCATCCTACCACAAAGACACTTCCTCAACCATGTTCATTGTCTATATTCATAATAGACAGAAATTGAAATCAGTGGATGAATGGAACAACATGTGGTACATTTACACAATGGAATATTACTCAGACACTAAAATAAATGAAATTTGCAGGTAAATAGATGGAAGTGGAAAAAAATCATCCTGAGTGAGGTAACTCAGATCCAAAAAAGACAAACATGGTATGCATTTGCTTATATGTGGATGTTATCTTTTAAGTTAAAAGTAAATATACTACAATCCATAGAACCACAGAGGTTAGGTATAGATAAGGGACTGGGAGGGAGGGACAGATTTCCCTATGAAGGGGAAATAGAATATATAATTATGGATAATGAGGGGTGTAGTAGCTTTGGAGTACCAACAGGGAGGGAAGGGAAGAGGGGGACAAGGGAGTGGGTAAGGGGAGGAACAGCTAAAATCAAGGGTCATTAGAGGGCTTGTGTGGAAACCTATTACAGCAGAAGCTTCCTAAATTATATACATAAATGAAGGTGATTTAAATGATCTGATGCCTACCTAGATGTTTCACGGCTACTAGCTAGTGTTCTTGGTACATGAAGGTACTCTGCATGCTACCAAAGGAGAAATGTAAAAACTAACCCAGATAGAAACCTTTTGATCTACAATGGAGTCCTGACTGCAAGAAATGCTAGTGTAATGGTGACACAAACATTGTGGGAGTAATCAACCAATATTTAACTTGATTTAAGGCCCTGTCCATGAGATGGAACCCATACCCAATGTTGCTTGGGTGGTCAAAGCACCTGAGGCTAGATAGCCCAGGGACCTGGGCTTGGGGAAACAAATACTAATGTTCTACAAAAGGAACATAATAATAAAATGGTTCCTAATGGCATTCTGCTGTATTAATAGTTCCCCTCCTTGTTCTTCCATCATCAGAGAAGCTTCCTCCTGCAGTACATAGGAACAAATACGGAGACCCACAGCCAGACAATATGTAAAGTCAAAGACCTGGGAATGTGTAGCCCTAACAGGATGTCTCCATCAAATCCCTGTTCAGGCTGCTCTGTGGAAGAGGAGGCAGAAAGAGTGTAAGAGCTGGAGAGGATGGAAGACACCAAGGAAACACATCCCTCTAAACCAACAAAACTGATTCACAGAAACTCAGAGAACATGCATGGGGCCTGCACAGGTCTGCACAAGACGGCACCCTCAAGCTCCAAGTGATAGCACTTACGAATGAAAATTTATTTTCTCCAAATGAGGCAAGCAGACTATTTATTCTAAAGAAGGTTTCATGCCCAGCAGTAGACAGTCAACCAAAAATGAACTCAACTGCTGGCTTGTGGTGGCGCACGCCTTTAATTCCAGCACCCAAGAGGCAGAGCCAGGCAGATCTTTTGTGAGTTCGAGGCCAGTCTGGTCTACAGAGCGAGATCCAGGACAGGCACCAAAACTACACAGAGAAACCCTGTCTTGAAAAACAAAACAAACATAAAAACAAACAAAATGAACTCAACTGTGTTTTGGAGGTTCCTTGTCTCATAATGTATCAAGGATTTTTTATTTTAATTTTTATTTTTATTTATTCATTACTCTATAGCTTTTGTGTATATATTATGACTTCTGTTTTATGTGTTTTTTTGAATTCCTGATTATGCAAAGGAGTCTATTTTTGCATCTCTATCGGTTTTTTGTGTCCTTTCCTGGGCTCTTTTCCTTCTGATTGTCTGTTTTATCCTATTGTGATTTGTTTATTTTTTTCTTTTTCTTTTATTTTATTATTATCCCTTAGAAGACTGTATGTTTTCTAATGAGAGGTAGAAAGGGGCTGGATCCAGATGAGAGGGGAGGTGGAAAGGAACTTGGAGAAGTAGAGGGAGGGGAAACAGTACTCAGAATATATTGTATGACAAAAACTATTCTCAATGAAAGAAAAAATATAAATGATGATGAGGTTGGTGATGATAGTGATAATGACGATGATGATGGTAATGGTGATGATGGTAATGATGATGATGATGATGATGATGATGATGACGACGATGACGATGATGGTCATGGTGGTGGTGGTGGTGATGATGATGACAAATGAGAACTGAAATAATCTAGTATAGGTGTTATAGCCAAGGTAAGAAAGAAAATGACTCCTTAGCAAATTCATAACCCATTCTGTTACTTACACATAACCCTTTACTACTTGAGTTTAAAATCCATATATATATACATATATAATTCATATAAACAGGTGATACTCTTGTGCTTCTCCAATATTTAAATGCACATCCTTTCTTTTTAAATGAAACAGCTTTATTCTAATTAACTCACAAATAAAAACACCACACTGTTTAAAGAAGCCACTCAAACACTTGCCCAGTCCCAAACTCCAGGCATCTCAGTGAAGATTCATACAGTTCGAAAAGCCATTCCAAAGCCATGGAGCTCCACTTAGGGCTTTACACTTTGATTGCCACTCACATTTTCATTCACTTATTCACCACAGGAAAAGAGGAAAAAAACATGACAGACTTGAAACTGGAGAAATAAGTAGCTTTATGTCCCCTTTTATGACTCGTGTGTCCTTTGCCTTGATCAGTCCCTACTCATCTGTTAGAATAATACAATTATTTCAAAATGATTGTGTCTTTAAGACATTTACACACAATTCTTAACAAATCTCAACTCATAATTAAAAAGCACAAAGCGCATAAGAAACTCATCAACCATCACCCAGAGGTAACAGAAGCAAACAAGCAAACTACTCTAACCAGTTACTGCAAAGATGGTGATTTAACATAGCAAGATTTCTTTTACTCTCAGAGATGTCAGAAACCTAGAAGAACAAAGCTCCCTCTAGACAGTCTTCTCTGTAATGATTTGGTGCTCAGGGTGTGAGTATCCACTAATTGGTTGTTCCTGTTGGTGACTCTCTTTTAGGAAGCTGTGAGACCTTTAGAGGTGGTGTTTGATTGACAGTGATATGTCACTACAGACTGTACTAGTAAGTAAATATTAAGGTCATGTCCCTTGGTCTAGTCTGTAGCATTTGTTTCCTGCTCCACAATAATGTTAGGAGCAGCGAGTATAAGTTATGTCTGCCATGTGCCATGCCATGACTTTCCCACAACCGTTGACTGACAGCTTCTGAAACGATGAGTCAGTAGAAAGCTCTCTTCCTTGCGTTGTCTCTCTTGGGTATTTTGTCATGGGCTATGACCTTTCTTTCTTAAGCCTTAGACACCATTGGCATCCTTTGACTTATAGTGCCTCCCCTCAGTCTCCCTTAACTCTCCTTTCTGTGTGAGTCCTGTAATGTTCCATAAATTAGCCTAATCTCCTTCCCTGAGATTCTTACTTTATCATCAGATGTAAAGACTCTGTTTCTGTTCTTCATGATGTTTCATATCTGTAGTATATTCTATTTACATCCTTGCATGGTATGTCAACAGAGTGGGGGAAAGCACTCTTTCCTCCACTTCCCCTCCTCCATCTCTTATCCTATCATCTCTATCATTACCCACTCCCTAACTGTCACTGTCCCAGAGCACATAATTCTTGGTTTGGTTTTGTGACCCATTTAGTCTGTCCAGGGTCATCTGTGTTACCAAAGATTGAAACTGTCCATTGGAGTCTGGCGGATTCGTGTGGGGGCCCACAACTGAAGGCGAGGATTCCTCTTCCTATCAGTAGAAAATCGTCTACTTCTAAAGGATGGGACCCTCTGAGCCTCTTCTCTATCCATGCCTACTGGTATGGATCTGTTCTTAGACAAACCTAATACCAGTATCCACAGCTGTTGAATTTCTCTTTGTGAAGGCCTTATCTTACTCAGAGCATGACACTTTACAACCCTTCCCCCCACCCTCCAGCTCCTACGCTCTTTCTACCTACCCTGTCTTGAAGTTCCCCATGAGCTTTAGAAAGGTGGATATCTTTTTGACATCCATACACCAACTGAGTATGCTCTCTACAAAATAAAATGTAGTCGAATCACAGAGTAAATTATTTTAAAATAACTACACTATTTTAATATATATTAAAATATTTAAATAATTAAATAATCACTATTCAATCAATTAAAAGAATTAATTTTTAAGTAGCAATAATATAACAGTACGGAATTTCAAGTTACCGATAACATAACATTGACATGAGTATGTGGATGAACTACATGGTAGTGATCCAAGTGAGTGTGGCAAGACAATGTGGGTGGCATGCACAAGTGTGCTAAAATGGTAAGGTTAGGCAATGCAAAGGATGTGTGACAGTTGTATACCTGCGTATACTTAGTAGGTATTTCAGGAGACTAATGAGTAATGAGAAACTTGTAACACATGAGAACACTGAAATGAAATATAAATATAATTCTATGAGAAATCCTAAGCATTATGAAGGAAACAAATCTTTATACTCAGAAATCATAATCCATTGACTTATGTAGAGTCAATAAAAATTAATATACATTGAGAAGTAAACACTGAAGCTGCAGTACATCCCTGTGCAGAAGAGGATATTGGTACAACAGGAAATGGATATAAATTATTTATGAAGGAGGAATAAGGAACTGAAAACATGCTTCTCAAGGAAAGAAAATAAAGAGCAAAGCTAGTCGCACTATACACTGGCTTCTCTCCAACATTTATTCTTAAACTTGTGAAGTCAGACTATAAGATTCTCAGGCTAAACATGATCAGCCTTTCAGACTTTGCCATCCAGAAGGCTGGGGAGGAAGCCGACTTTCCCATGGTCCTCTGGGAACACTTGAGCCCACGGGCATAGTGTGTCCCTCCCTCCCATGCAGCCAAGCTATTTTGGTCCTGGAAGCCAACATTAGGAGGGCAGTTTCCTAAATCTGGAAAAGGCAAATTTCACATAGTCCAGCTCCTATGTGATGATTCAGAAATCATCATGAGGGCCCAGCTTGGAGTTTGCTTCTCTGTGACAATCAATAATATTATAACACTAAGCTGTCCTCACCAGATATTATTTAGCTTAAAATTATTGCTGAGGGGAGGAGGGAGGTGTTACCTGAACGAAGGCTCTGCTGATGAATTCTTTGGTACCAAAAACTGATTGTAGACAACATACTTGAAGAAAAATTGGTTGGGTCTTTCACAGAGTCAGCTTAAATACAAGAACTACTTTTTTCCACTGTAGTGGAATACCTGAGAGGCTCTTGTTATCTGATATTGTGAATAGACCTGACAATCTTCACTTTGAGTATACTACCTAGGCAAACTAAATAGCACCACAATCCACCACTGGGACTATGCAATCCCCACTTATGACAATCCTGAGCAGCACGAAAATTATAATAACTGGGCCATGGCTTTAAATTCTTTGATCAAGGCCCAATCAGAGTAGTAGAAAATGCCTATGATCACTCTAAATTAAATTCTTTTCTAAAGTAGCTGAAGGCAAAGATCAAACAAAATTTCATCCCATAAGATGCTAAATTGAAAAATAGATTAACTTTCCAGAGCCACTAAATCTCACATCTGAACAGGGAAAACTGAAATGTTTCCTAGCTGATCAAGAATATTTTATTTGAATCATTTTATAAGTCCATGTATTCTAAGTGCCTGACTCCCTTTCGCCTGTCACTCAAGTCAGAATACCCTCATATTCTACCTAGGATCCTGCTTTATGGAAACCCAGAGATGACCTCACAAATCACTTTTTGATAAACTGTTAATTATGTTATTGCTCCACAACTATTGTTTAATTTCCTATGGAGCAATAATTAGTATCAGTGTCCCTGCATATCACAAATGCCAATTACAGTGTTCTGCCATGAAAAAAGAAAATTCACATAATAAAATCACCACAAAATAATAGTAGGCTGAACATTTGCTTAACGGTCCTCCATGGACGCTTAGTCTGTCCCCAACACACTGACATGAACGGTGAAAATATAGCTTATTTTGGCAAATGGTGAAAGAAGAGAATGGGTACATACAACTTCCTAAAAGACCTTTAACTCACCCCCCTTTCTGTTCATTCTTCCCGGAATATAGATGCTACAGATGTGTTTGTTGGAGCTGTAGCTGCTTTCTTGTACCACGAGGCAACTTTGGTAGAAAACACGAGCTTAGGAAGAACAAATACAAAAATATTTTGTAAGCCTGAAATGTCTGAAGGAAGTGAAGCTTCCAACTCTGAGATTATCACCTGCATGGTTTCTAGAAGTCAAAATTCAGTTTCCATCAGTTTACAGCCTCTTTGATTTGAGGTTTGACTTACACATTGAGGAAGACAATAAATCCTAGATGATAAGGTGCCAATGGTAAATCCTTCTGGCCCACAACAAGAATATTCATTTACAGCTTAGATTACTTTAAAAAAAAAAAAAGATGCTCATAGGAGTACTCAATTTAAAATCATCTAAGAGACACACACCTAGGCATATCTGAGAGGGAATTTCAAGAGAGACTTAAAGGAACATGTAAGACCTATCCTGAAAGTGGATAACACCGTTGTGTTGGCTATTGTCCAAGACTTAATGAAAAGGGGGAGGGGAAAGCAGTGTGAGTATGAGCACCCATTGCTCCTCGGCTCTTCGATGTGCAACAGTGAACCATGCAGCTCCCACTGCAATGGACTGTGACTGCCATGTCAGGCTCCCACCAGTGTGACTGACTGTACTTCCAACCAATGCAAGGAAATGAACTCTTACTTCCTACTTCCTTTCGTGGGGCATTTGTCACAACAATGAGAAAATTCTCTAACAAAGCCAGCTTCTAGTAATCTAGAAGATTGTGTCATCTCTAAACCACATAAAAGTATATGGCACATCCATCAAATATGTCGTATTTTTACAAAGACACACGTAGGTCAGAATTATAGCCATACATAGCCCACTCCTGATTTAAACACCAACTTGATATAAAAGGGGGAACATATTGGTGAGGCATGTCTAGACCACCATGACCAAGGAGAGCAGAATAGAGTCATTAGCTTCTGGAAATGAGTTCTTCTGCCTTCTAACTCTGATATTCTCTTTGTGAGCCCACAGAGCTGTTGTTATTTAAAAGCCAGCCTCAGCATTGAGGAATCCAGGCTTCACTGATCTTCCCTGGTTTCCTTTGTCATGCCCATGGGAATAAAGTCACAGAGCTCTGGCACATCAATCAAAATAAAAGAACAGTAATGATGGCTACAGCATCCCTTTCATCTGGCCTGAAAAATCTTCTAATTTGGTAGATCTCCGTCTACCATTCCTACATTACTTTTTTAACATGAAACAATAGAGGGGAGAGGAAACACATCACAATAGCCTCAAATGAGAACCATCAGAAACAATTTTTATCTTTAGTCTCAGTTTTGCTCACATTACCAGAATGAAGAGAGGGGTGTTGGGTGATCACCAAGCCTTTATTCTCTGGGTTAGAAAAGACAATGCCAGCTACCTGAGCAGCAGTGGCAACACAGCCATTCCCCAAGAGTCAGATGTCCTGGTTGAGCCTTAGTACTGACCACACATTTAGTGTTAGCTTGTCATGCCCTGGAGAGAAAATTTCATGATAACTTCCTGGCCAGACTGCCTCTTTATAACTGTATCATTAAGTGATAGCTGAATTATTCTCTTAGTTTATTTGGGTCATTATCACAAAGGGACACACATAGGCATCTTTTTTAAACAACAAACTGTATTCCTTCCTGTTCTTGGACTATAGAGCATCAAGGCATGATAGTTTAAGTGCTGGAGAGTTCCAGGTCCCTTGTAGATTTGTGTCATCTCATCTAGCCCCAATGTCACAGGATATAATGAGTAAAAAGATTTGGGCCTATTTCCTATTTTTCCTTCCTTATATTCTAAATGTCTTTCTTTTCTTTTTATTGAAAATAGATTTTTTTTTCTCACACAATATATCCTAATTACGGTTTCTCACTCCTCTACTCTGCTCATCTCCTCTCCACCTCCCCTCTCATTTAGATCCATCCCCATAAATTGAAAAATGTAATCTGCCATATAAACAAACTGGAAGACAAAAATGACATGATTATCTCAGATGCAGAAAAGGCTTTTGACAAATTCAACACCTCTTCATGATAAACGTTCTAGAGAGAGTACAGTTACAAAGGATATACCTAAACATAATAAAGGCAATTTACAGCAAGCCCATAGCCAACATCAAACTAAATGGAGAGAAACTCAAAGCAATTCTACTAAAATCAGGAACAAGACAAGATTGTCCAATCTCTCTCCATCTATTCAATATAGTAATTAAAGTCTTAGCTAGAGTAATACTGAAGCAGGAACAAGACAAGATTGTCCAATCTCTCTCCATCTATTCAATATAGTAATTGGAGTCTGACGTAGAGTAATACTGAAGATCAAGGGGATAAAGATTGGAAAGGAAAAAGTCAAAGTATCTTTATTCATAGATTATATGACAGTGTACATAAGTAACCAAAAACATTCCACAGGGAAACTCTTATAGCTGATAAACACTTTCAG